>NC_142362.1:27925654-28225654 GCF_059441175.1 Urocampus carinirostris | reverse complement strand
TTGTGAAAGGCTAGGTCATGGAGAAACCTAACGCCAAAAGCTGTGTGTAAAATTGCATTTCCATTAAAAATGTCTTTAAATCCTAACATTATATTTTCCCTTCATATTTTATGTAATTATAGAACATTCATGAAAGTCTCAAGGTGAATTGTACCAATTAAACATAAGTAATATGAATATAGATACGAAGACATACAAAATGGCAGCACGGTTAGCGCGTGTGCGGGACAGTTCTAAGGTCTTGGGAACCTCCTGTGTGGGTCCAAATCCAGCTACCGGACTTACTGTGCGGAGTTTGTATGTTCTTCCCGTGCTTGCGTGGGTTTCCTCTGGGCACTCCGGTTTCCTCCCACATTTCAAAGACATGCATTTCAGGTGGATTGGTCGTCCCAAATTGTCCCTAGGTGTGATCGAGCGAGTTGTCTGTCCCTGTGTGCCTTGCAATTGGCTGGCAACCAGTTCAGGATGTCCCCTGCCCACTGCCCGATGATTGCTGGGATGGGCTCCAGCACCCCCGCGACCCTACTGGGGATAAGCGGTGCAGCTAATGAGATGAGATAAGACATACAAAATGGAAAGTCCTTTGTGATACAAAGAGCCTTTGAGACTTTATGTCAAGAAAGCAAATGTCATTGCCACAAAGTTTATTTTTCAACAGAATTACGAAAGTCCCGAGTCATGCAATACGTATTGTAAAATGCGATACTTAAAATTTGGGAAAAAACTAGTTTTTATCAGTATTGTCACAAACTGCTCCGCATCAATGCAGAGGTCCAGCTCATTTCTGAACGGTGGGATGACGCTTTACACTGAAAAATAATTTCGAGCAGATGATGAAAGTGCTGTATCTGAGTTGGACCGGGAGGCTTCTCCTGATAATGGTAAACATGGAAACCAAGGCTATCTGTTTCATGTGAGGGAGCAAACCCTTACCCAAAACAATTAGCCTGGAGAAGGGGTGGGCGCCGCGAGGCTATACTTGCCCAAGGCACACCACAAGAAGTGGTGACTTAACGGCTGTGGCAGCTAAGGAATCTGTGAAGTTTATATTCAGTATTAGTATTTGTATCCATTACCAGTACCAAATATTGGGCACAGATGACTTTTCTAAAACTTAAATTATTTTTATGAACCAACATTACTTTTTTGTGTGTTTTGCATCCACAGTGGCAGCGATGTTGGAGGTGTCTTGCAAAGACTTAGGCAGCGCCCTCACCTCAGATGTTCAGTACTTCAAAGGTACCATCAAATACTGTTTAATATTGACTTTTGCTTAACATGTTACAATATCCTACAACCCAAGTAGTTGCGGCCATACTGGTTGGGTGTAAAACGATATATTTACCTCATTATTATTATGACTGACATTCGAAATATGGCGATTAAATTAAGTTTGACTAAATGTTTCGGCAGCAAATGTATTCAACAGCAAATGTTCACTGATGTACAAACAAAAACAATATGTGCTAGAGAAACGCGTTTGGTGTCGGGGATAAGCTGGTAAACAAGGCGTCTTAGTGTGCCCGGGCCATCCCCCCGGGGTCATTTTGCCTTCATTCGGATCTCCGCCCTCTACTCACTGGGTATTGGTGCCCTCTTTTTGGCCTGGCCATCAAGGACAATCGGGGCTTTCTTTGGAGCTAATTTCCTCCAAGAAACGGCACAATAATTTCACTTAGGGTTTATGGCGCGCGTCCACTATCACAGAAGGGGCATTGCAAGTGAGGTTCTCGCTCTGGCCTCTACTCACCTGGTAGCGGTATAAATGAATTGTATTTATTGTCATACAATAGTACCATGAAATTTGAGGGCTTATCCTTTCAGTGCAAGAAGCAATATATCTAGTGGCGGGCCATCTTCACACTAGCCTCGGGTAGAGCCAGGTCTCCATGATTATAATTCAGCAGTTTGTTTTCCACGAGGTTTAGCTCCAGGTCATCATCATTTTATAGGTAATGGTTTCGACGTTGGTGAGAGACAGGCTTACCTTTGCTTGTGTTTGTGAGTTGTAATGTAACAGTAGCTTTTATTTCCTCTCCCAACGCTGCTTCGGTTGATTACCATACCCAATAACAATCCACGGAGCACCTGGTGGTCTCAACAATTCGTCAGTGATGTTTTATCAATGTCGGTAACTGATGTCAACAAACTCCTGTCGGTTATAATGATGCATGCGTCGATAGAATCCAAAGATAAACCTTCAGTGCTTTTTTGTATACATAAAAATGTGCCTTCTTTGTTAAATAATCATAGCTATGAGCTGCTGGGAAGTTTGTCACACCATATTGGATTAATTTTATGAAGTGCTTAGCAATAAATGGTAAAGTCACTAAAATACAACACCTTACACATTCCTCTTTTACTTGAACATCCCATTAAATTAGTGTCGACCCTTGATAACCTCAACCGAGTCTATGGAACTCAACTATTAGAGCGGCGTTCCTATTTCTGGGTATGTGCGTGATGTCAAATGAAAATGGTCAATAGTAACGTCACTGAAAACATTGCTTGGTCGATGGCAGGTGATGTCATCACGCGACGCCACACGGTGGAGATGGCCCGGCAGTACCAGGACCAACTGGCCAAAGTCATTTATGGGCGACTCTTCAGCTATCTGGTCAACTGCATCAATGAGTATCTGCAAGGACATGATGATAATGTCAGGTAAGGAAGTTGTGTATATATATATATATATATATATATATATATATATATATATATATATATATATATATATACATACACGTCCATCCATCCATTATCTGCACTGCTTATCCTTAGGAGGCTTGCGGGGGTCCTGGAGCCCATCCCAGCTATTTTCGGGTAGGGGACACCCTGAATTGGTTGCCAGCCAGTCGCGGGGCACACAGAGACAGAAAAGTCACTCGCTCATTCACACCTAGGAACAATTTGGACCGCCCTATTAACCTAACATGCATGTTTTTTGGAATGTGAGAGGAAATCGGAGTGCCCTGAGGAAACCTACGCAGGCACAGGGAGAACATGCTAACTCCACACACCAATCTTGTACTGTCCATTCTGGCTCAATGTAGATCAGCACTGGTAACAAACAACCTCAATGTAGATTACTAATATTGTTGCGATATTCTACATACTCTGCCTTGCTGTGAGTAAACAGGTGCCATGTTGTTTTTGCAAGGTTCATTGCTTAGTAAGGGAAATCCAATCATTAATATGGGAGCTGTAGGCCAAGGTTGCGAGGTGTATCATCTGTCAGTTATTGTGGTTGATGGGGGGCAGGGTGACCCATGCAAAATGTGAAAGTCCGTGAAGTAGGAAACTTTGTTTATTTATATATCGATATATTTATCTATATATTTTATTTATTATTCAAGAATAAACCTAATTAACAGGCTCAGGTAGTTGTTTAACAAATAACATGACTACTTTATAAAAAAAAATACAAATGTTATCATTAAAAATATTTTTGCTGTTTAATTAATCAAGGACCCAATCCATTTCACTTTACCTGATACTTTACCGCCAGGATGTGGCTGTTATGGATAACTGCATTTACTTTCTGGTTCTGTCCTACAGAAATCAAACATTTTTGAAAAAGCGCCAAAGACCCATATTTGGGTCCTGAGCAGGTTTAGCGGGTGGAGAGGTACAAATTTGTTGGCGATTGAAAGCATCATCCTCTTTTTAGCCAATCAGAATGCAGAACACAATACATAAAGAAAATCTGCAAAGCAATGAACCTGTATATTATCCTTATTAAGGCTGATAAGCTGGCTCAAAAAGCCTAGCAGGCCGCATTTGGCCCACGGGCCATAATTCACCACCCCTGTCCTAGAGGTTAAGCTTCCTTTTTCAGGTTCTCAGCAGCCAGCATTTTTTGGGGGGAGAGATGCTACAAAAATATATGTTTGCAACGCAGTATAATGGTTTGTTAGAGCATAAAAACAGCACACTTATTCTGTGCCTGTAATGAAAAGCCGACTTTGTGGTCACGGGACAGGGGCCCCCTAATGATCCCTTTCAGCATCGCAGGAGTGCGCGCTCACAAGCTGTTGTCATAAAATCAGCTTGTAAGATTTACTCAAGCGCAAAAGTCAAAATTGAACTGGCGCGTATCATTTATCCATTTCCTCCGGTTGTCTAACTGCGGTGACTGGACGACATGCCTGGCATTAACACTGAGGTCGAAGCCGTTGCAAAGTTGTTCCCTCACAAAATGGAGCGTGTCAGTTAAAGCCCCGCCCAGCATTTTTCAGGCGCCTGTCATTAGCGCTTCCCGGCCGGGCGCTTTCATTTCCCCAAAAAGAAGTCTAAAGCTTGGGGTCCCGCGCTAGCTATTTCTTCAAAACGTGGGGTCCCGCAACAGTCACTTCCTGTCGACGCGTGAAGGTTGAGGAGCCTACAAAGACAATGCGCACACTCGCTGCGGCGGACAGTGCCTGAAGGCCCAAATTGACTTTCAGTTCTGAGCGCACTACTGAAAAACAGTTTAGAGTTCCAGTTACTAGTTACTTTCAATCGGGCCTAAAGTAGAAAATCCAGCCAGAGCCAAACTAATTGGTTTCATTTGAGTAACTGAGACCGTAAAAATCCCAATTTTTCACAATTATTTTTTTAGGGTCGAGTTTCTCTCTCGCTGACTTTAAAATATTTATTGACTTTAATATTTTTTTTTCTTTTGCCTGGTGGAGGATCCGCACAATGGATTTAGTACCCTTCTCACATAGTGCCGACCGCAACCGGCAAATGCCTCGCTGAGCGTGCCGTTGAGTGTGCCGCCTAGTGCCAAGTGCAAGAGGGGAACTGAATCCATCGCGTGACACACACAAAAAAAGAAACAGAGAACAGTGATGAGCAAATAATGAAATAGAAAGGGCAGCAGGGAGAAAGGCCCGGCAAAAACACGAACATAATGACTGACATTTTAGGCCCCCACCCAAATTTCGGGCCAGGCTAAGCTCAGGTTTGAGATCTCACCTCTACTTCAAAGATGTCAAACTTAGGGGTCAAATCCAGACTTTCTGTTATGGGGCGAGCCGGGTGAGTAAAAGAATGTCAACTCCAAATTTTTAGCTCTGAGCTTTTAGTAATATGCTTTATCAGCCTACGTTAGTTAACCCACCTCATATATTATATTTACGGATGACAAGGGATCATTTCTAAACACAACACATTTATTTAAAAACAATAGGGAAAAACGAGTTTCGTTTTTGGCATTGAATGTGTTAACTGGTTTATTTTAACTGTTGAGTGCAGTTTTACACCTGAATCCACACTATAAAAACTCAACACTGCCCATTAGTGGCAGGAGAGAGCCTTTGTTTTGCATTTATTTTCCAAAATCAAAACCTTTGATAAAAATGACATACTTTTCTATTTGTAACATGCTCTGAAAAATATGAGGGACTGGTTTAAATTACAGGTATTTATCTTGACTGAGTTACCGTATTTTCCGCACTATAAGGCGCACCGGGTTATAGGGCGCACCCCGAAAAAATAGTTTTTGGTCCTATATTTGACATACATAAGACGCACCGGATTATAAGGCGCTACAATGGGAACGTCGACAAAACAGTCAGATAGTTCAGTCCAACTTATTACCCCCTTAACATTCCCAAAGCTTGCAAAGAAGCAAATACGTGTCGTAGACACGTGCGGATGCGGTGTCCGTACGATGTCACTCAAATGCATCGTTCCAAATATCATTCGGAAGGTTAAAGTTTTGGGATTCAAGAAATGCCAACCATTCCTTAGTTTCTATTTTCTTTTTCGCTCGCAACTTTATTGTGCATATGACAATAAATACTTGGAATTGAGTTTAATTTAAAAATAGACACTCCATTCCATCCATTATCTGCACCGCTTATCACAGAAACATCAAGTTCAGTCTGAAACAAGATACAGGGAAAATATATAGCCGGAGTAGCTCACCGAAGTTGTGTTCAATAATAATGTGCAACCATGGTCCTCTTATATCCGTGAGTGTAGTAAATCCAGGAGAGTAAAATATTTACAAATACAGAATAGTATGTTTCCTCTATGCCGTAGACAACCAGACTTGCTATTCACATTCATCTTTTTCGGCCAATTGCAGGCTTCGTTTTGCCCCGTTAGCCTATGCCAGCCTGTAAATGATAAAAAGGATCCGCCCCCTTTACCTCCGAATAACTTTAGCCAATAGTGATCGATTCAAATGATGATTGACACATTGGTTAGCCAATGAAACGCCGGTATATAAATTCCAGCATACATCGCGGACTACTCGCGTTCGGGGAAAATCTAGTCGGCGGCTGATTGGATTAGTTGCAAGACTTTGCAACTTAATATTGATCCATAAATAAGGCGCACTGTATTATAAGGCGCATGATCAGCTTTTGAAAAAAATTAAAGGCTTTTAGGTGCGCCTTATAGTGCGGAAAATACGGTACTTCATTTTAAGTAATTGTGGTACCCAGATTACTGACACCCAAATGTAGAGGATTATTTTGAAACTGTCTCGTTAAAAATTACTGTATATACTCATATTTATCCCTCCTGAACCCCCACCTCCACAACAGTTTAAAAATAGCCACAACAACAGTAGAATTACAAAATTGTACTAACACGTTACAATACTCCTTACAAAGAAAAGTACATGTGGTCCTTTGTAACGTGTTACTCCCAACACTGTTGATGTAGCGAGTAAACTGGTAGCGTAGCATCAAATACTTTGAATTGCATGCATTGCAAGGAATGGTATGTACTCTCAAGAGTGGAATGGAAAATGCAGAACAACATGCTTGGGGACGCTTCCAAGGTTTAAGGGAATGTTTGTCATACCATGTGTAGACACACACTCAAGCAAATGCGTGCAACCGTGGTTTTTGTTGTACTGTATTACCTTACACAATCAGTATTTGGTGGAATGTTATTGGCTTGTTTACAAACAGGGTAAAAGAATGCAGTACTTGTACAACTCGTAACTGTGCCTGGGGTGCACAACGTTTTCTGAAAGTATGTCTGATATGCTTATCTATTTTTGTCTATCTTCCAGTGACCCTGCCTTAGAAATTGCAATCCTGGACGTCTTTGGTTTTGAAGAATTTCAGAAGAATGGATATGAGCAGGTCAGGAAAAAAGCAACTCATTTTCTTACACAACTTTTGAAAATATCGATAATTTTCAGTAAGTCTAGCTATCAATTCAATTATGATCTCATTATTATTATTTTCAAATTAATCTAGTATTGTTACGTTTTGAATGGTAGACGATGGACCTACGTGGGGGAGGCAGGAACTGCAGGCAGAGGTGCTCAAAACAAGGGATTGCATTTAAAAACAAAAGAAGGTACCAAGTAACAAAAAAAAACATTTCTTCACAAAAACAAGGAACAGCCCAAACAAGAAACAAAGACGTAACTGGAACTGGAAAATACACCCAGCAAAGTTGAAGAAACCAGAAACAAAACAAATCTGACATGAAAGTGAAAATGACAACCAGGATGACGATGGCAGAAGAACTAAAAAATTGCAATGACCCAACAAACATGTGCAGATCAAAATGTCCGTTTTAAAGTTTGCAAGATAATTGGGCACAGGTGTGTAGCAATGATTGGGGCCCTGTGGTCAAAAGAGGTGTTTCAGACCCTTGACAATATTTGATTTTTTTAAATATTTTGTTTGATTTTATTATTAGTATATTGCTTTGACATTTTTAACATAATTTCTCGTATATTATTATTGTTTGATCATATAATCATTTACTATATAAATTGGGGTATGTATTATGATTTTCTTATTTATTTTTATTAAATTGATATATTTTTTTTTTATTATGTTTTATATACCGGTATATATATATATATATATGTATATGTATGCCTCCCTGCTTGGTTTTCGGCTTTAGGGGTTGGAATTTGGGGGTTCGGTCACCTAATGACTCCCAACGACAGATGTGGCGACACATGCGTTGGGTAGAACTGTCATCCATCACTTACAGTACACAGTCTCGTGTGTGTGTATGGGAGCCGGCCCCTGGAAAAACATGAATAAGAAAGTTATATATCAAATGACACTGCACTGCATTATATCACACATAATTTTTAACGTAACTGTCGTTCGACACGTTAGTCAAATCAAGCGTCCCATAAAATATGAACTTGCTGACACGATTGGGCGTCATCTGTGGAATGCAGTTTAATCATTTGCGAAGAAGCATGACAATCATCATCTGCCTTGGGGACGTTTCTAGTCTCTAATTGAAACGAATCATGTGAAGTTCGCGGTTGACTTGGCTTAACTTTCACTCGTCCTTAAGTGAACCGGCAACATCAATTGCCTCAGTTAATGTGTGTTGGTGTGTGTGCCTCTGTGGTTGTGCGTTTGTGCACAAGTTTTCGAGTGTGTGCCCGAATCACACACCCAAAGCCATTTGTAAAAGTTTATGATCAAGATAAGGCAAAGGCTAGGATCACACTGCTGAGCTTAATTCTCATGTTTGCAGAAGTACTCATGGATGTTAAAGGCAAAGCGTTGTCCCCCCCAAATATTAATTAAATTTAAAACCTTGCTTTCCCCCCATTGACTGCTCTCCGTGTGGCGTGATATGAATGTAAGTATTGTTAACTAACACTAGAGGATACTATCGCTTTATCAATGAGCTCAACTGTGCCTCACCCGTCTTCATGTAAATATAAAATTTAAACTTTATCAACTGAATATGTTCATTAAGTGTTAAAGTAAGTTCTTGTTTAACTTCACAAAGTTTGGATTTTCTTTTTCAAAATTGCTGATTATGAAAATAATTAGTATGTACAGTACTTTGAGAAAAGTATCGACCTCCCAATATTTTTTTTGACATGTTACAACATTTTAGGCCTCAAAGTTACAGATAAAAAACTCAAACTCAAAATTGTGAAAATAAACTAAATGCCTCCAACATTTTCTATTGGGTTAACAAATGATGATTAGACGTGATAAAAAACAAACAAAAAAAAAAAAACGCCCTCCTTTGTGTTAAAACATTTTACTACCACATTTTGCTGCAATCACGGCCACACGTCTTTTTGGAAATGATTCTTTAAGTTTTGCGCATCTTATAACAGAAATATCCGCCCATTCCTCTTTGCATAGAGCTCAAGATTGTTAAAGTTTCATGATGATCGTTTTTCCAGATCTTTCCACAAATGCACTATTAAATTGGGACTTTGGCTTGGCCATTTTAACACCTTTGTATGGCTAGTTTTAAACCCTTCCATCGGATATGTTGCTTTATGTTTATGGTCGCTGCCCTGTTAAAAGGTGAACCTGTGCCCATTAACAGGTCTCTTGCAGACTCCAACAGATTTTCTGCTTAAATCATTTTGTATTTGGCTCTATCCATCCACCCATCAACTTTAAAGATGCTCACAGTCCCCGCTGAAAAAAAGCAACCAGAGCGTGATGCTGCCACCACCATGTTTGACAGTGGGGACGGTGTTTTTAGGGTGATGTGCAGTGTTATTGTTAAACCAAATGCAACACTTTTCATTAAGCCCAAAAAAATCAATTTTGACCGGAACACATTCTTCCACGTGTTATTTGTGACTCCCATATGACTTATTGCAAACACCAAACATGCCTCATTACGGTATTCTTTCAGAAAGGTCTTCTGGCCACTCTTCCATAAAGGGCAGATTTATGTAGATTATGACCATATGTAAACGTACGCTCAGTAATCTGGATATGCCGGATAGGTAAAATAATTTCTTGCCTCACTCCACAGCTGCAGAGACTCAGTTCTAAAATTTTAACATGTAACTTTTAACCATATTGTTCGGTCGCGGCTTTTTATTTAGGCACAGTACAAAAAAATCATCAATATCAACCACCAATTAATTAATCAATAAAATATGTGTCTCTCTCTGGTTGTTCAATTGACAGATTAGAACAAAGTGGTTTGTCAGGACCCAAAAGTAGGTTGCGGACCTGTTTTCAATAGGTCCCGGGCCTTTACTGTGGCAACATAATGTTAATAAGAAGAAGAAAAAAAATTGAGGGTCAATTACACTCTTTATCAGCAGATGGCGATAATGCCCTGCTTGATCTCTTGTAACTCGTCAGTCAATCAGCACCTTTGAGAGAGACCACATCTCCTTTTATTGTGACTTTGTTGGTTTAATTTCTTTTTTTTTCTGCCCAAAATAATGGGTCCCAAGAAAATTAGTCATAAGGGGAAGGAAAATTGGAAAAACAGTGACGACAACGAAGAGGTCGAATAAGGAAATATATTGTGAAATACAAAAGTGGTGTACAAGTCTGCCATCAAAGCACTGCTTGAAGGTCTAGTAAATGGTTTAAACATGTTATAATTTTAGCTTTTTACCAGTGTATTATTAAATGAAATGTATTTGTAAAGTAGTTTAAGCCTATTAATTGCCAATCAACGTGCTGTATAAAAATATTTAGCGTACAACAAGAAAAAATATTTATCCCTCCCGTTTCTGGTAAGGGGATGCTTGTATGCAATGTAGGCTTATATGGAGGTATATACGATACTTGGAAATATTCTACTATCTCTGATATAAGCAATTTCATTAGATACATTTGATTTGATTTTTGGATTTTGGTTACAGCTTGTCATTAGGGTGAAATGGTGGGTCCTGAAGTCAAACCAGTTGCGAACCAGTGGATAAGAAAACTAATCTTTTTCTTGTAGACGTATAAATCCAGTCACTGTTTGTACACACACGCACTAACCGCCATTGGCTCTGTCACATCGTGATCCGGGTCATTAATGCTTGTTAATTAAAGATGTGTGCGTGCGTTGTACCTGCTCAGCACTTTGCTAATGAGCTAACTCAATCAAGCCCATGCTGGGATTCTATCCCAGAATAGAACAGGTAAACATGAAGGAAAACAGAAGCGCTCACCTGTGTCCCTGAGTGCACTCTTGCCATAAATGCACAGTTGTTATCCGTAGGGCTGTGTTTGTTGTTGACATCCGTTTCTGCTCCGTTGAGTCATATGATTTGCCATCATCGGCGTGGACGGGATGTACAGTAGACAAGCGTTCTGTTTGTTTTCAAGCAGCTGTCACTTTGTGGATGTGAGCTCGGTGAGATAAAAATTGCTGGAATTTGGAAGTTGATCAAATGATTATTCTCAGGTCAACAACAAATATGTTGTCCATGAATATATATATATATATATATATATATATATATATATATATATATATATATATATATATATATATATATATATATATATATATATATATACATACACATATTTTTTTTTTCTAGGTCAAGTTTAATATGTGCATTTGTGAAACATTTTAGCTGTAGCCCTGAAGTGTGAATAATGGCGATGCATCCAATATAGGTTTTTTACCTTTATCAATGTATACTGTAATCAATGTTTCATCAGGTCATCAGTATATATTGAAAGACCTTTTTTTTTAAAAAATTAAAATTTTACTTAGTGTTAGAGAAGTTTCAACAACACCTGAGAAATCTGTAACACATATCTATGGATATTAAGAAGGCGTTTGACAGAGTATTGCAAGCCGCTTTATACCTCCATGCGGAAGTACAACATGGGTCAGAATCTAGTTCAGACCATTGAACAGCTGTATGCCAATGCCAACGGTGCAGTTCCGATCAATGGTACCATTACGGCGTGGTTTCAGAGACGAGGCTGAAATCTCTCCAACTTCATTCAACATTCTTCTGTAGAGGATCATGACCGCCCTGGACAGACATGAAGGTACAGTCTGCATTGGGGGACACAACGTCACGACCCTACGTTTTCCTGATGACATTGCTAGACTGGCAGGAGAAGAAGAGGATCTTGGAGATTTGGTCATTCTCCTGGACAAAGCATGAGTCTCTTATGGAATTAGCACAGAAAAGACAAAGGTAAACACCAACAAGTATCAAGATATCACCACAAACATCACCAACCACAGAGGCTTCAACCTGTCACCAAATTTAAATAACCTGGACCTCCCATATCAGAAGAGGGGTTGTTACCAGAGATGGTGGCCAGGATACCTCAAACCACAGCCACATTTGACTTAAACCCATCTGGAAGGTCAAGAACAGAGCAGTGAAATAAATCCAGACTTGTGCAAGCCCTGGTTATTTCTGTCTTCCTCAACGCTTGCGAGTCATTCACTCTGACAGCAAAGTTAGAAAGAAAATTCCAGGCCATGGAGATGTAATGCTTCAGGAAACTTTTAACAATCAGCCACATAGCCCTTGTCAAACGAAACAGAGTGCAGCACAATCAAATGGGAACATTGGACCCTACGGAGAAGTGTTGTGAACTGCGCACTGATGAAAACTGCAGTGGTATGGTCACGTCACAAGATCATTAGGACTGTCCAAGATCATTCTCCAGGGCACAGTCAAAGAGGAAGGGGAGAAAAAGTAAGACACAAAGGTAACTGGGCCGAGAACATCAAGGCATGGACTGGTGCCACCTATGCCATGACCCAAAACCAAGCCAGAAACCGTGACCAGTAGTGAAACCTGCCGTTCCTCAGTCCTGACCCGACAGCCCAGCGTTTAAGGGATCTGTGAACCGTGAAGCGTGACTTACTTAAGAAAATGTAGGTCACCTACGTCAAAGTCAGGGAGCAGGGGCCACATCCGGGCCTCGAGGAGGTTTCCTATGGCCCCTGAGGTGATCTTGATTCGTTATTGCATCAAAAAAAAAAAAAAGAATCATTCTTTATTTGTATAACTGTATATTGAAGAAAGTGTTGTTTTGGGGTAATATATTTCTTATGTTTATTATATTCCAATCCATTGTATTATAAAATATTTCAGTTAAATGCAATATAGAAAATGTCTATTGTTTTTTTCCCTCAAAGTAAATTTAGCCTATTTTTACCTAAACTATGGCCTACTGATAGTGCCTGTTGAAAATTAGATTACTGACAGAACCACAAGAAAATATTGCTTTACTTATTAGTTCATATTGTCATTTATATTTCTTAGGTTTTCAGTCAGTAACAGGTAAATAGCCTACATTTCAGCTTATAAAAAACTTTGAAGTATTGTTTTTCATATTTTAATAAACATATATAGTAAAATGAGCAACATTTCCTATGATTGGGGTAATAATCTTTATATGTTGTTCTTGTAAATGTATTACCTCAATATCTAAAAATAATATGAAAATTAATGAGTTGTATTTTTCATCACCTCAAAGAAAATTAGATCCATTTGCAGTATCTTTGCTATAATGTCCGATAGTATAACGATCACTATGTTGCACCAACCCACACACACACCCCATGTTCTTACTTTCTGTTTTTATCTTTTAATTATAAAAGCATCACGTATCTATAATTGAGTGCTGCATTAGTAGATCATTTTGCTTATTTCATGGAATAATTTGCCCGTTTAAATGAATTTTAAAAAAAAAACGTATTTAACAAAAAATGTCTAATTTTTACATTTTTTTAAACAAAAAGACAACAAATATCAGCTTAGTGTGATATCAGCTTGTTTTGAATTGTTCATCTTACTTTGTCTAATACCATATTTCCCACACTATTAGGCAACTACCGAAAACAATTTAAAAAAAATAACGTTTTGTGGAAGATTTTTCAAATTCAAATCACACTGGATTATAAATTTAATTTAATTAAAACTATGTTAAGAGCTGGGCAGCACGGCAGCACAGTTCTGAGGTCATAAGATGGAATGAGTTAGCATGTTTTCCTGGTGCTTGCGTGGGGTTCATCGGGTTAATTGGCCGGTCCAAATTGTCCCTAGGTGTGAATGAGCGAGCGAGTGAGGTGTCTGTCTCTGTGTGCCCTGCGACTGGCTGGCAACCAGTTCCCCTGCTCACTGCCCGAGGATAGCTGGGATGGGCTCCGGCACCCCCGCATCCCTACTGAGGATAAGCGGTGCAGATAATGGACGAATGAATGGATTTTAAGAGCTAGGGTTTCACACAAATTAGATGAAATTAAAACATACTTTAAAACAAACACATCTAATTTAACATGGACTAACATTACACCATTAAAATAAATCAATTCATTCATAAACTGTTGACATGTCCATTAACATATCACTGTAGTTGTCCATTTCCAATTCAAATTATAATGCGGATTAAAATTGCGGATTGTGTGCCTTATAGTCTGGCATATGAATTACAAATATGATAAAGTAAGAAAAATAATTGTTTAAATTATTAAAACATTCTGCCAATGAGGGGTGAATTTATTGTTTGTATTAATTCCTGCACAATAATCTTCTTATTACAGTGAGATACCCATCATTCATATTTATGTGTTTTCCTAGAATCCACGCACATGACTTATATATATATTTTCTTTACACTTGTGACTTCCCCACGAGCTCTGAACACAAACAGCAAAGGCTTTTGTTTCCTTTCTTTCTCTGCCGAGAAGACTAGTGTACCTCTTAGTACTATTTGTGTGCACCATGTAGAGAATAATGTCTATAGATGTCAAGTACTCTTCTACTTCCAATCCTTTCAGGGTCTGTGTAGTTGTGTCAATTCTATCTCGTTGGGGGGCTCCTGTCTTTCCAACAGTGTTTGTTTTTGAATATTTTGCAAAATATTCCAGGTACCGAGGAAGTCGAGAAATGTAGTCTTAAAGTTGACCTATCTGGCTTGTTAGCTGTAGATCTTGTGAGGCGACCTCCAAAACGGACCTCCATTGTAGTAAACAGAGATTACTTACCATTCCTTTCTACTTGGAGGTAGGCGTGTGTTGAGGTTGGTTTAACTTTGTCTGGCTAGCTCCCTCTTGGTGTCAGGGCTGGCGAGGGCTTTCCGGTTTTGTTTGCTTCCGGTTGGCGCTTGTTGGCTGCCCACCGTGTATAATTTAGCCGTCTAGCCTAACATATTTATATTATATTATAATATCTGCTCCAAATCACATGGTAAAGCCGACAGATAAATAGGAACCTGCCATAAACTCTTCTGCTTCACTGTGGATTTCTTCTTTCAATCTGTTTGTTTGGCGATATTTTTATTTACAAATAAACAGACTCGTAAAATTATTCCCAATATGGGAATAAGCCGCAGTGTTGAAAGCTTGGGAAAAAAGTCGCGGTTTATAGTCCGAAAATTACGGTATAGAATTTTTTCCCCAAAACCCGTTTTATTTTCTCACATTTTACATGTCTAAAGATTTGGGATTACATTTGGGTATGTGTTGTGTACATTCCAGCTGTGCGTCAACATGACCAATGAGCGACTGAGGCGCCACGTCTCCGAGGTGTTGTTCCGGCAGGAGCAGGCTGAGTGTCTGCAGGAAGGCATCCCCACAGAGACCACGCCGTCCCCCAGCAACCACCCTTCTGCTCTGGACTTCTTTCTTCAGGTGCCGCCAGTTCGGGAACTGTGAGCTCGGTCACTTAGGGACTAGCATCAACTCCTTTTTTTCCAATAATACGATAAATGCAATGGAAAGAGATGTTAAAATTTATAGAATACTGATACGTTTAAACTTTAGTAGACACTTCAATTAAAGAGAGAAGACATACATGGATTTGAACTTGCAAGTAAGACAGAGAGAAGCTTTCAGATAAGGAATTCCTACCCGTTTGAAGGCCCTCCCCTGGGTCGTCTCTATTTATTGAATGATCATGGATACAAAAAACACTCTAAGGGATGTATGTGGGTATCAAACCACCACAACATGATTGGTCGATAGCGACAATTATGTAATTTTCAAAACAGTGAATAACAGTGCCAAATAATAGTCCAAAAAAAACAGAACTGGCATCATTTGCATGTGTTCAATATTAAAAAAAAGATGCTCTCAACCAAGAAAGTAAATAAATATGTTTGTGTTTCTATATCTATTCTTAACTTAAAATAACCCCCATAAAATATTTTAGCTTTGTTAATATTACCAATCGTTTTGTCAAATATCAAAATAACTTTTTGTCTCAATTTCCCATCTCAAAAGAAAGGTCACCCAGGATTACCTGCAAAAGAAGAATGACTTAGCATTTTGGACTCCTTTGATACATTTAGTCAATACTGCTAATAGAAACGTAGTAAATAGTAACTGTGTTATCAAATTAATAAACTAAACACATTTAATTTGAAATTAATCTTGTCCAAATTTATGTTAAATGGAGATTGTGTATTATTCAGCACATCCTTGTGGTTAAACAAAACAAATTCATTAAAATATCGTGATGTGAATAATTAACAAAAATGCATGAACTATTGTCATACTTGTAGGTTGAGACATTTGTATTCATTTTATTTAATATAATGTAACGGGAGCTGACGCGATTGTCTACCGTCTTGCAGCTACAGGTTACCCTAAAAACCAAAATCTTGTGAAATGCAGGGCAAACATACTCCGATTTGGTCACTCTTTGTAGTTTATATTCTTCCTTGTGCTCTGTAGCACTCATTTTAGTTGAACTGCACAATAAAGCAACATCTAGTTGTCAAATATTCCACATGGTCCTTTTAAAAAAAATAGTATGACACGCTTTACATGTACGTACATGTATAAATAACTGTGTGGTACAATTCTGATTGATTTCAACTTTGGACATATGTTTTAAATTATTAGAAGTTTATTAAAAAAGACATCCCTGATAAATGAAGAATATGGGCAAATATGTACAATGTGTACTACATCAATGGGTTTAGCTTGTAAACTTTGAGCATTCAATTCCATTTAAAATGTTTTAATTATCGTAATAAAACCCATTAGATTACATTTGACAAGTCTTATATGGAACATGCAGGATAACCTGCTTCTTTCAGATATAGGAATAAAGAGAATGGAATAGAAATGACCAACTAAATCAAAGACCACCATTGGACTTGTTATTCATGTTCAATTGGCTCCCCTTGGAATGGTGATTGCTACAACACTGTCATAATAAACAGAACAGGTACCTTCGAAACCCATTAATACTGTGCCTAGCGAAAGTATTGGCACCCCAAGGACTTTTTGTCATGTTAACACATTTTAAACTTAAGGCTAAAAAACTTAAAACATTTTCTAAGAATCAACAACCTGTGAGACACAATCGTATACTGATACCAAATTATTTCTAACATTTCATATTATAATTAAATCAAAAAAATTGGAAAGTAGGTGTTGCAAAAATGTTGGCACCCTGTCCTCTCAGCTCAGCCAACTGACTACATAAGTTCCCTGTAGTCTGAAGGATCCAATGTCGACCTAAATGTTAGCCAATGACAGAAGCAGTGCACCAGTCTCAGTTTAAATGCCCATGCTCTGTGATTGGCTCAGAGGTTTGTGAAAGGCGACGCCACAGAACAGACAGCATTATGAAGGCCAAAGAACACACCAGGCAGGTCAGGGATAAAGCTGTGGGAAAGTTTAAAGCAAAAATGAGATACAAGAGGATTTCTCAAAATTACTAAATTTCTTGTAGTGCTGTGCAAGCAATAATATAAAATTGGATAGAGCATAAAACCACTGCAAACTCACCAAGACACGGCTGTCCTTTTAAACCTTTGACCAAAACAGAGAGAAAACTAATCAAAGAAGCAACTAAGGCTACGTTCACACAGCAGAGCCTAATGCTCAATTCCGATTTTTTGGGGGTGAAATTCGCAGTTTTTACGAGATTGTTCAACTTTTCCAACTAAATATGACTTGTATGCAAATTCATCATCCCGTGTGAACACTGCACAATTGTCATGCATGTGCACAAGAGGACACATGACGTCACACGCAATGGATATAAACAGCAGGGTCTTGTCCCCGCCCCCAATATTAATTCAATTAAGTTAAACTATTAACAAAATAAATTAAATTCCCCCATTGAATACTGCCTGAGGTGAGATTTCATTAAGAATATTGTTACCAACCATCAGAGGATACCTTAAGAATAATCTCTGGTGACATTCTGCGATGCAATGTTGGCTGCTCTGTGAGTTACAAAATAAACAAGTATTTATCTTCCATGAATGTTTGATTTAATGACATTCCATGTTTTTGATCGTCGTGGTTGTTGTTTATTACTGTTTTTCTTCCGCCTAGTTGAAGGCAGACTAGTGACGTCTGCCGCATATGATGATGATGACTTGCAGGTCACATGAATGCGCCTTGACCATTCAGACAGCTGTCGCATTCCAACAGATCGGATACGTATCGGATTTGGGACCAGAAATGAAAAAAGTGGATATGTTCCGTTCACACGGCCTTTAACAGATCGGATACAGATCGAGTCCGTGCAAAAAAATCAGATTTCCCTGCAGCGTGAACCTTGCCTAAAAGGCCCATTGTTGCATTGGTGAGCCTGCAGGAACAATCATTGCACAAGATAACTATTAGTCATACTTGACATAAATCTGCCCTTTATGGAAGAGTGGCAAGAAGAGAACCCTTTCTGAGAGAAACCATCAAAAAGCTGGTTTGGCGTTTGCAGGAAGCCACATGAGAAACACAAGTTACATGTGGAACAAGGTGCACTTGTCAGATAAGACTAAAATTGAACTTTTGTGCTGAATTCAAAGCAATATGTTTGGCATAGGAGTAACACTGCACATCAACCTGGAAGCACATTTCCACTGTCAAACATGGTGATGGCACCATCATGCCCTGGGGTAATTTTTTATTCAGCAGGGACTGGGAAGATCGTTAGGGTTGATGGAAAAATAGATGGCACCAAATACGAGGTGATTCTTGCAGAAAACGCCCACTTTTCAATGTCATACTTGTTGGCACAATAACAAATGTTGAAAAGATGTGGGGGGTTTTCACGATTGTGTATCCCATGCTGTCAATTCTTAGATATCTTTGTTTTGTTTTTGTACCCTATAAGTTTGAAGCCGAAAATATAACAACAAATCAAAAGGTTCTTGTCGGCGCCAATACTTTTTGAAGGCACTGTAATGTTGACATAAAACTCAGCAAGGAGGAAATGGTAATTTGTTTACACCTTTCACAAAACAGAAACCTCAGGGACTGCTCAGCGTGCTCGACGAAGAGAGTCTAAGTCTTTGGCCGAGCGAGCAGAACCTCTACAAGCGTCTCGTGGCCCAGCTTGAACCCAACTCGACACACAGGATCTCCTTTACTACCAAGGACGGAAACGGAAATCCCCCGCCCAAAGATCAAGGCCCTGTTTTTACAGTCCGCCACTACACCGAACAGGTCAGATAAAAGCAATGATGCAGTTTGGCAAATCAGTATTCCTTTGTTTTTCGAGGGTGGTGTGTTCCAAAAAAGTCCCACAGTAGGTAAAACCTGCAACGTAGAAACATTTCTTTATTTATTAGATATCAGTTACATATAATATATACAACTGTAACTTAATAACAGCTAAATATCTACAAATGAAAGCACAGAACACAGAATTACACTTGAACGAATGGTCATGTCATTTTACAATAGTCCAATTAATTGGAGGGCTTTTCCTTTCAGTGTAGAGAGCTGTCAGCTAGCTGAAAGCTAGCATTGGGGAGCCTTTGGTCTCGCCAGGTCTCCGTCATAACAAAATACAGTAGTAACGAATATGTCATACAGGCTCGGCAGGGTTGGCTTTTGAGAGTTGATACAGAGCCGCAGAAGTAGGCCGGACATGCAGCCGTGCTATTGCTTCCTCTCTCGACAGTGCCTCACTCTTTTCCTCAACCCAACACACAGACAGTCAGGCCCATCCTACACACACATATCCAGCCCTTCGCAACCTTGCCCCCGTAATAGCATTTGCTGGTGATTGTTTGCTGCAGAATGCACAAGGAATGTTCACGAAGTAGCAAAACCGCAATAAGTAAACTGTGGTACAGCAAGGGATTATTGACATTACACAACATCATAAATTGATTGAATTCAAATCGCTTATGTAAATTGCAGTTATACTCGTGGCTCTGCAAAATAAATGATTCACGCTTGATTTCTTCTTTTAATGGCACAGAAGAAACTGAAAAAATGGCTCTGAAAGTCGGTAAAAAGTGCTCGAATTAGGCCACAAAAAAAGGTGTACAGAACCAGACTTACCAATTCAAAGCAATGGCAAAGCAGCAAATATAATGGTAGTGACTCATTAGCTGATAAGATTTTATGGATGTTTGTCCAGTGCCATCCTTATTATTCAGCCAGCTAAATGGGCCCTGAATCATTGAATTAGTCAGTGGTTGCTTTGTACATATACAAATACTTCCATTTTTAAAATCCTGATTAATGATCATGAGTTGGATAAAGTGGATACACACTATTTGTGCTAAAGGTGGAATATGACACTTGCTACCTTTGCATTCATTATGCCTTTTCTCCACAATGCAAACCTGTTTGAAAGCATTTTTTTGTTTGTGTGTCCCATTGACCTAGGCACATTTTATACGGACAGAATGGAGAGACTGCACCTCATATAAAAAACATCTTCCATTAGTTGTATTATAAAGAATATGAATAGGGGTAGAATTTTTAATCAACTACAAAAAAAACTACTTTCTACTTCCAGAATACTGTGCCCAAGAAGAATAGTGGCAAGCATTCATTACAGTTTTTATCAGTGTGAGGTCATTGACTCCCTTAAAAAAAATAAAGAGAGGATAATCCTAATTGTGAGTTGTTTTTCTTTTCTCAGATTGCGTATGACCTCACAGGATCACTTGTAAAAAACAAGGACTCCCTTCCTCAGAACATCATGTTTACCATGAAGAGTGAGTATCAGCAGTGTTGGGTGTCTTCCTGAAAAACATATTCCAAAAGTTATTGTGTTACTCCCTTAGATTACGAACCAAAAGAAGCATGTTCCTCTGAAAGTAACTATCTAGTTACAAACTTCCATATTTACATTGAAGCCAACCCCCTAAATTGCTTAAAAATAGCCACATAATGAAACAAATAGAAAAAAACCTAGGAGAGACCGGGTCTAGTATTTTACTTGCTCCCTTCCCATTTTATGATTGTTTGTGCTAGTATGCTCAAACTTGTGTCCATGGTACCTTTGTCCTTTACAAGTAGACATCGATGGTAGGGTGCTAAGTAGCTCCAAAACATGACAGTCTCTCAAGCAAAGAGATTCACAGTGTAACAACCGTACCCTGTACCAGGTACGGTTGTGACACTGCTAGTGGACACTTGTAACAGTGTGATTCATTATTACAAATAAGCTTCAGATATTTGAAGAACTATTTATTTAATAGAAATCTATGACAAGGAGGGAGTAGAATAGAACAAAGTGCTTGTGTCATATCTATCCCGTTTTCAAGGACAGTATTGCTAATCAGAGTCTGACACGCAGCTATGGCAAATATGTAAGTCAGTACCTGCAGCCTTCATGGGCAAATTCATTGCAATCAAAACACTGTACTTATGTTTTTTTTCTTTCTTTTTTTTTCTTTGCTATGCATTTTTCGACAGAAGTTGTCAATTTTTGATGTGTTACAACTCTACCCGCACATTTCAGCAATCGTTAAGCTAACGTTTTCTCTATGTGCTTGTTACTTGGCATGAAAAAAAAACCACATTGTATTGAAACCAAGAATGTGGTCATTACTGCCATGTGCCAGAAAGTTTCAACCTTTAGCATATTTGACATGAAACATAAAAACAGTAAAAGACAAAACATTTGATATATCACCTGGAAATTTATTTTCGCCGAGAAAATCTAGACAAAGTCTCTAAGGGTCTTCAAACGTTGTTTCTGAGGTCAAAATGGAAAGGGTAGTATCCCATATCACTGGCATCAATAAAAATATATTCTAATTGGTCAAACTTTGACAATTACAACTGTCGCCATGTTCGAACTGTACCCGGTCTCCGCTATAGCAGCTAAGCTTTCATTTTTATTATCTTGTGCAATTTTGAGAGCTTGCAGACTAACACTGCCAATACATTTAATATCCCTTTTGTTTTTTGTCCTCAAACCACCTGGATGTTTCTTTCTCAGTTTCTGGGTAATGTCCAAGACATTTTCTTTTATTCTCTGTATTGCAAAACTAATTTCATAATAAACACCAGAATTCAGCACTCTTTTACGGTAAATTCGGTGGCCACTTTTGATTTTGCTGTTCTTTATAAGCCATGCTCTCTCTCTACGCACTGACTTCCATTCGCTACTGGTGTCACAAAACCAAATGAGCGCATACAAACTGACCCTCTGATTACAGTATTTTATTTTATAGTTGTAAAAAGGACTTAGATGTGAGTATTTACAGTAGGAAGAGTGAAACATTAGTAGGAACAAATAGCCGTTACTTCCAGCAACGGCACATCAGTCCACATCAGAGAAACATAAACCACGTCATGGTGATTCCAGAGACTTCTACTCTGACTCGATTAGGGCGCAGGACAGAAGACCAGTGTCAAAGGACTTGTAATGACGTGACGAAAAACAATTGTCAATGTTATTGCTAAAGTTGTGGGTATCTCACTTAATAGGGGAATTGGTAGAACCCTGGCGGAACAGGGGCCGACCATGGACATTAGGGGTAATGCCAATTTCCAGAAACAGTATGTTTTGATGAGCCTGGAAAGCAGCATAAAACGCTACGCTCATCTTCTGAGTCTTAGTTATACAGACAACGTATTGATCATTGCAGAAAGAATATAAGAATATTAGTAGGGAGAAATTAGAAGTCCTGTACTATGGGCTTGAGATGGCGTCACCGTAACTGTATTTTGTAGGTAGATGTAAACACCCCCACCCTTCACCTGATTGTTAAATCAGCATTGTGTTGCTGGTGGATCAAAGGAAGAACTCTCAAAGAACAGAAGACAGTGTTACACATCATTCATTTTTAAAAATAGCGAAGTAATGCACCATGCAGTAACGACAGTTGAGTTTTATGAATAACGCGTTACAGTTCTCCTTTCCGAGAAAAATAACGGCACTTCAGGTAACATGGTCCTTTTTAATGCGTTACTTCCATATTGTTGCGATAGTGCATACATAATCACAAAGATATACTCATGTCTAGAGCAACATCCCTTCAATAGGAAGGTGCCAGATGTGGGTTGTCGCAGTCCAGCCTACACAGGCGAGTCCTTGTGCAGAAGCCAGGCCCCGTTTGTGCGTCCAGCAGCCTAATTGCTTCAATTTCCATGAAGTAGCTGATCTACTAAAGGCTCTACCTTAACTCACACTCGGCCCTTGTCTTCGCGTTCCGACTGGGCATTTGGATTCCCGGCAGACTGCCGCAATACAATGCAGAGGTCACATCCGGACGTTATTATGGGACGCTATTTGTTTCGTTTATTTTACAGCAATATTATCGCCACTTTCGGCATGGGTAAGAGTTGTTTTCTAGAACCATTTCTTGATATTTACCATAAAAGGTAATTTGATTGTTCAACGAAAATGCTTTTTATGTTAAGTTTTTGAAGGAGGATGGACTCATGTGAGGAAGGCAGCAAACAGAGGTGCTCAAAGTACCAAACAAGCAGGTGGGTGCAAGGCAACTAACACAATGCCCAATCAAGAATAAGAAACAAAAAACAAACCTGGAACTGGAAAAATGCAAGAAGTAAAGTAACAAAGACACCAGAAACCAGAAACAATAACACAAACAAACCTTGTTTTGTTGGTGCAAATGAATATGACCCAACAAAGTGTTGTGATCATAATGTCCTTTTAAAGGGTGAGGATAATTGGGCGCATGTATATCCGATCACCACATACCTGTTCCCAGTTCTAAATATGCTTGGTGCCCTCTGTTGGAATGAAGCATAGCAGATCTTAATTTGTTTGCTGTATATGGATTGGTGCAGGAAGCACAGCGGCGCAGTAGTTAGCACGTGTGCGACACAGTTCTGAGGTCATGAGATCGAACCACCTGTGTGGAGTTTGCATGTCCTCCCTGTGCTTGCGTGGGTTTCCTCCGAGCACTCCGGTTTCCTCCCACATTCCAAAAACATGAATTTCAGGTAAATTGGCCGGTCCAAATTGTCCCTAGGTGTGAATAAGGGTGAGATGTCTATCTCTTACTGCCCTGTCACTGGCTGGCAACCAGTTCAGGGTGTCCCCTGCCCACTGCCCAGGGATAGCTGGGATGGGCTCCAGCACCCCCGCGACCCTACTGAGGATAAGCGGTGCAGATAATGGATGGATCCATTATCCGGTTCATCTATAGAAGCACTGAAAAGTTCTTTCCCTTGTCATACTTTTTTTTTCGATATCTATTTTTTTCAGGACAACTTTCTGCTTTTTCCAATCTTTAACATTTGTCTCAGCAACCTTAAAAAAAGACTGATAATGAGTTAAGCTCAAACACGTTTTCATATGTCATCCAAACTACTGTACACAACATTATTGTCAATAAATAACTACCTGCATCACATGAAAGCCAGTGTCTCCCTTAAGGGAAGCGTAATAGCGTGCTTTCGAGAATTTGGCAGACTCACCTCACAAAACGGGCGCAGATTTTGATGGAAAAGAAGCCGACGTTGCCTCACATTGTTCTGTCCAATGTGTCTTGCGCCCCCCCCCCTTCAAGCCTCTCCAACCTGATGAGATCCATGTAAGTGATTAATTTAAATGAAAAGACAATTAGCCCTCAACTGCTGTGTAATTAAGTCCTTAAATTACTTAAATCATTGAGGTTTTTTTTTCTTTTTTTTTCGTTGCTGGTCCTCTGACTGTAATTAAATATTCCCCCCCTTCCACTTTGTTGGATGTGTTTTTCGAGGAATCGTCTGCTGTTGCCTCACTGAGGCATTACGTGGTCTACCATAGCTCTCTTTATGGGATTTTTTACGACGTAAAACTCAAGTGTACCTCCCATCTTTTTACGAGTTTGTGTTTGTATGTCTCTTGATTCAAGATATCTTTTCTGTACTGTTTTTTTCGTATTTTTAATCCAAAAAGGGCATTTTTAAAGATATTGTGCTTGCAAGAAACCCAGTCAGAAAATTGTTCCACTGGCACTTTATTTTATTTTATTTTGTTTTAATTTTTTTCAGCAAACAAGAAAATTATTATTTAAAATGAGCAAAATGTTTTGTTAACTGCTTTACTAGATAATGTTACACATTTGAAAGGGACCCTGTATATTATTAGGCTGCTAAATGTTGCTGTATTGTGTCGTGCAACTGAAATGGAGTGCTGATAAGCACAGGAAGAATACAGGCTAGGCAGACTCAAAGTTACCATAAAGCACCATTTTTCTTTAAAATTTTTGCATAGCCTCTCGCAACAGTTTTTGGTTTTCGGTACCCATAATAGCAAGATGTCGGACATTTATGTCAGTTTTTGTTACTGTTTGTAAAATAAATACAAATTTCTCTATCTAGGCTTATGTAAAAATGCATGTGTTTTTGATTATTACTTAAAATAACATTTTTCACACAAGCTTTATTTTACGGGAATGGGGCAGTCGTGAACACAAACGGCAGTGATTCGGCGATCGCTGGGCGGAAGAAGTAAGACAGAAGTAAACCAGAGGCCGACGAGATTGATACCAGATACACAAGCAGATACCGGACAGGACGGGACAGACATGATCAATACCAGATACTCGAGCAGATACCGGACAGACGGGGTCGATACCGGACAGGTCTGGACAGCCAGGATCGATACCAGATACTGGAGGCAGATATCAGACAGGACGAGACAGACTGGATCGATACCAGAAACTGGAGTCAAATATCAGACAGGACGAGACAGACGGGATCGATAACGGATACTGGAGACTGGCGCAAGATATCGGATAGGATGAGACTGACGGGATCGATACCAGACACTGGAGACTGGAGTCAGATATCAAACAGGACGAGATAGACGGGATCGATACCCGATACTGGAGATTGGAGTCAGATATCAGACAGGACGAGACAGACGGGATCGATATCAGACACTGGGGACTAGAGTCAGATATCAAACAGGAAGAGATAGACGGGATAGATACTGGGCAGGATACCGGACAGAGTCAAAACACACGTCTTGCGGGTGCAGAGGTTCGTTGACGGATGGACAAGGGGTGAGTGAGAGCACTGAGCTTTAATAGGAGGGAAGCCAATCAGGCAACAAGCCGCAGCTTGCGCCAAACGGCTAAGTGAGGGCAATGAGGAACCGTGACAAATGTTTTCATTGATGAAGTTTTTTTATCAATAAAATACGGTTCATGACAACGCTAACTCATACACACTGTCCTTTTCTGTAACACTTTCCTTTTTTAATGGAAAAACAAGTTAAAATAGAGTAAAATAAGAAAATAATACTAAAAGTCTGTAAAAAAAATACTCAGCCAGTGGTAGAGGAAATTCCTGTTTCCATTATAAGGCATTTGTAAGGTATGTATGCTGGAGATTTTTTTTTTCCAATAGAAATATTTCCTGGATCCCCTTTAACTCATTCACTCAAAACGACAGCTTTGGACATCAAAAATACATTTTTATTCAACAGGCACTCAATAAGTAAATAGGGAATTGTTTTAAAGGAACATTCTAGTTTTATTTTGATACGTACTATCGCTATTATGCACCAAACACATGTCTAAAATTCGTTTCAGAGATGTACAGTATGTATTCTTTTTCATGAAAGCAGCAATACATGTGTATATATACATGCCAATATTTATTCATTTTAGAGATACTCTAAGACCCACTAAAAAGAGGTCTACGATTACTGATTCTCAACACACCCGAAAATAATATTTCTTCACCAGGGGGAAAAAAAAATTCTCATATAAGATCAGTAATACCGTAATCCCTTGTTACGATGTGGTCTGTATATTTCGTTCTCTGTGCATGGCGGATTGAAACATATACAGTGATCCATTATCCTCGATTGCATTTTGCGGTGAGCGGGTTCAGCATCTTTTTGGTCGGGCCCAACAACTCTTCTTTGCCGTTCTCTTAGCTGTACTTGTGCGGCTGCAATACATTATCCACAATCCTATATTGCTGAGAGCAGCGACTGCCAGTAGGCATTTTTGTCAGAAGTGCTGCTCTGGCCCACCTGAAATGAAAAGTGTGGATGCAGCTGCAATTATTTATTCCCACTCATCTATTGCTGAGAGAAGGAGCAAGCAGAGTGAATTTTATTGTTTTCGGTTTGAGCAGTTTGTCTGTGCCTTTGTGGACCACCTAAATTGAACTGCACAGTTTTTGGCAGCAATCTATTAACCATTAACTAGGGCGGGGGGCTTGTGGATTTGTGCATATCGCAGGGAGGTCTGGTCCCATTGACAGCAATAAATAGGGGGTTACTGTTTTGAAAAAAAATACGGAAGAACTGCACACAACATAAATATACGTTCTCAGCACTGAGTGTGTTAGAAAAAAATTACTCTGTTTTATTTATATATATATATAAATAAATGCTGGGAGCATGCTGGCTCACTGCGTTTCCAGTCGGATTTTAAGCGATAGCCAGTTTGTTTACCTCGTAACTAGAGGCAATATTTTCTGGTTCAGGTACATTGTAAACTGAAACTTTCGTGTGTATAGACATTCGTAAGTAGAAGGACCACTGGACTAAGAAGAATGAAAAAACAGAAAGTCCATCTCAATCGGCATGTTTAAGAAGGATCACATCTCATCATATTGTGGTTTTGTTGGTTTTATGTCATTTTTCTGCCCATAATGACAGGTCCCTAGGAAGTTAGTGATAAGGGGAAGAAAGAAATGTGGAAAACAGTGAGAAGAATTATCACCTAGAAAAAAAAAGACAAAAAAAAGAAACAACTGCAAAATGCAAAAATTGTGTACGAGTGTTTACCATTGAAGCGCTGCAAGAAGGTACAGTACATAGTTTGTCATTATGGTGGACTGGTGGGCCTCTAAGTCAGACCTGTTGAGAACCAGTGATTTAAACAACCTCATGCGCCCCCCCTAATTGTTTACATGAGGCATCCCACCCTAGCTCCCCTGCTTTGATTCTTCCCATCCACCCCCTTGTTTCCACCAATGCGCTTGCTTCTTTTCACTCTTGTTTTCTTCTGTTTACGCTTTTGTACCCTGCAGCTAGCGAGAGCGTTTTGCTTCGCCAGCTCTTCCTGGCTAAGTTGACTCAAACCGGCTCACTGGCACCAAGGGCCCAGGGCCGACTCGGCCTCAGGGATTCCAAAACTTCTTTACTCATCCAACGGACACCCGCAGCCAACCTGGCCGGCACCTACCAACCTCCCCGACTCTACCAGGGCTACCATGAACTTACCAAGGTAACGTCCCCTGGTCACAAAGTGCACACCTAAATTGGAACAGAGTACAGTATTTTTCGAACCATAATACGCAACAAAATATAAGGCGCGCCCCCAAAAATTAGTCTATTTGTCATATATTTTTTATACATAAGGCGCACCAGACTATAAGGTGAATAGGATTGGGACTACAGTAGTAGCTTCCGTGTGTATGGTAGGGGTGGGCATATCAGTCAAAATACTTACATAGAAATATTATCGATACTAAGCAAGTGATTGGATCATATCCATACTATTTTATGGAGATCTATATCTCGCCCCTCAACCAAAATCCTCCAAGCGCCTCTTCTGTATATTGATCGTACAGCCCTTCTTCCTATCACCCAGTGCCCTTGGCCACCCCTGATAGTTTATGCCTGAGTGTTCAACTGACAGGCACATTTTAGCACCTCTTCCTACCTGGCCTGCTGCTGCATCCTGCCTGCCAGGCAGAGGAGAGGGCACCGCTTAAAGAAGCTAAAACTTGACAGTGGAAAGTAGAAAGCACTGCTCGCTGTGGACTTTTTTCAACTACAGAAAATAACTTTCTAGAAAAACAATTTGTTTGTACGCTCCAAACTGTCACACACAGCATTGGCACAATTGAAGTTGGAATTTAGTCTTGATAAAAATCATCTTCTAACAAATCATGTGGAGTTCATGAAAGGCTTTTCCCCGCTTACTGTTTTGTGAGATTGACTGTTTGGAAAAAAATATTTCTCCATTTCTCGTGTGACTGAAGACACTTCCTGCTCATGTAACCTCCCGGGGGTCATCCAACCATCTGTTTTTGTGGCTTTGAAGCCATTTAGAACGCAGGTTTCCATGAAGACCTTTACTGTCCTTCCCGATTTTTGGGGTAGCACAGGGTTACGTTGCAGCCACGAGAAAATACAGAAAATACAGTGCCTGCGAAAGTATTGTCCCCCACTCCAAGAACTTTTGGTTGAATTGACACATTTCGGGCCTTAAACTTAAACCTTAAAAAACCAAAAAGTGTTTTATTGTGAGACATGTGAGAAAAGTATTTGTTGCAAAATATTTGCCCCAACACATCTCCCCACATCCCCCCCTCCTCTCAGCCCAGCCAACTGACTCCAGAAGTTCCCTGATAACCTTTGAATGATCCACTGTCGACCCAAATGACTAACAATGACAAAAAGAGTGCATCTAGTTCCAATTTAAATGCACCTGTTCTGTGATGGGCTCAGGGGTCTGGGAAAGCAAACAGTAGAGAACAGACAGCCTTATGAAGACCAAACTAGGATAATGTCATAGAAAGATTCAAAGCAGAAAGACACATGGGAGACACAAACAACATGTGGATTAAGGTGCCCTGGTCAGATGAGACCAAAATTGAACTTTTTGGGCTGAATGCAAAGTGTTACGGTTGGCTCCAGTGTAACACTGCACATCACCATGAAAACACCATCTCCACTGTTAAACATGGTGGTGGGCGCATCATGCTCTTGGGTTGCTTTTATTTAGCAGGAGCTGGCAAGATAGTTAGAGTTTGTGAGAAGATGGATGGAGCAAAATATAGGCACTGTAAATACTATGTGTGCAGAAAGGCCAGCATGTGAAACTCAGATTGTCATAGACCTATATGAGCATGGCAGTTTATAAAGGCTCATCATTGGATGTCCCTAAAAACTAATGTGTCATCGCTTGAAGTGACAATAATGTAAAAACTATCACATTCACTTGTAATAGTTTCTAGGACAATGACAATAAACTTTGTCGGATGTGTTACTGAAAAAAAACATAAATAATTACAGTTACTAGTTATTTAATTTAAAAATCAATTATGTTACCCCTCAAATTACTGACACCCCAAATTAGCGCATTACTCTGAAAGTAACCATCTAGTTACAAAAAACTATATATACTCGTATTAAAGCCGACCCCCTAAATCTCCTTCAAAATAGTCACAATTAAAGACATGGTAGAAAACGTGCACCCCAACGTGTGGAGGCCTACGTTATTTATTGCCCGTGCAGTCTTGAGGAATTGCAAACGAAGACCTAGCCGACTCTCGATATGCATTTTGTTTCTTACCTTCAAACCACTGAAATATTTCTTTCTCCATTTCTGGGTACTGTCCAAGACGTTTTCCTTTTTCTCCAGGAATGGTGTATCGCAAACATAATTTTACAAATAAAAAAAAAAGCTAAAATCCTTACACTTTTACCTGAAATTCTGTGCTCATGTTTGCCCCATTGATTTTAATTGTTTCCTGCATAAGACACGTCCCCTTTTCCAAGCGCTGCCTACCATTCGCTACTGGTAACACACAACCAAATATGTAAAAAAGCAGCCCGAAACACGAAAATCTGCAAAGCAGCGATGACCCTTTATAAATCCCCCAAGGGTCAATCTTACCTCTGGATGTTGTCCTTGTTGACTAAGAGTATGACTGTAATAAAAATATAACTATAGATCTTAAAATAATACCATAGAAAACAGAATTGCAGTTGAAAGAATGGTCTTTATTGTTATCATACAAAAGTACAATGGAATTTGAGGGCTTGTACTTTCAGTATAAGAAAGTATTTGCATCTGGCTAGTTGAACTCTAGCATTAGATATCCTTGAATTGCGCCAGGTTTCCGTGATGGTTAACATAAAAAATTAGAATTTTGCGCGACTTGTAGCTCCAGCAACATAGGGTTCATGGGTAATGGGTCTGGCTTTGGTTAGATATAGACTCAAGAGGGGTGACTTAAAAGAGTTGTTACGTAGCCTAGCAGTAGCAGTAGGCCGGACCTGCAGCACCACTTTTTTTCCCAGACACTGCCTCAGTCCCTACCCGGAACCAACAACAATCCACGGAGCACCTACTGGTAATCACCATATCTTTAAGCTCTTGTGACTTTACCAACCCTCCCCAACCTGCTCCGTGATAGCATTTGCTGTGTGTTTTGCCTTAGAGCACAATGCACAGGACATTGATATCAATGACAGTAAAGACAATTCAATTTAATTCAAAATCTGCGAAGCAGTAAACCAGCGATAATCAAAGCACAAAGTAGCTCGAGATTGCTTCAATTGCATTCCAGGAACATGTTCCTTTGTAACACATTAGTACTTACACTGAATTTAAAACGATCAAAAACATCTCCATTGACATGTTTATTCTTTGAAAAAGAGACACAACTATTCATTGACCAAGCAATGTTTGAAGTGAGGTCTTATGATCTGACGATTTCCTCACATATCACGTGGCGCTATGGCAGTCTTGGCAAGCTTTAGAGCCATTTATCCCCCAAATTAAAATTCCAATGATTGCTAAAAATCCAAAGAAAATTACACTTCTGAACACAGTTTGCAACTTGTCTTTATGGAAACCACCCACATGTCATCAGGGCTTTTGAGATGATGCTTTGGGGGTTGCCATGACAATGTGAGAGCATTATACTTTTGAGATGTTCAAAAGATTTAAACGTGCTCTGAAGTCACTCAAGCCTGACTTTGTTTCCACCGTCAGGTCCTCAAGAAGAAAGGTTCCAGCTCATTTGTTCAACGACTAGAGCGCTGCGGGCCCATCACGGTGGCAGTCCAGCTCAGGGTAATGCCGTGCACTACAACAGTCACTCATGCAATCATCAACTATTAGTGTTTTTAGTGATTTTTTTAGCAATTAAATTAGGGTCTTTCAATCTTTTTTACATTGGTGTACCATTATAAATGATGTAGGAACTAAGAATTGCAATGGGAAAGAGAAGTGAAGTCACAGAGAGCAGAGTCTGCTTTGTGTAACGTGGCAACAATTGAACCAAAATCCCCCCACAACAACACAAACGAATCGAAGCAAAATGGTGCAAAAATAAATCACCTAAGTCACTGGATTCCATCGCTCTTTTAAGAGCCAAAATCCTTTTGAAACTGACGACATCACCAAAAATGGATCTTATATGATTAATTCAAGATTTGATTTTGATCTATCTATCTATCTATCTATCTATCTATCTATCTATCTATCTATCTATCTATCTATCTATCTATCTATCTATCTATCTATCTATCTATCTATCTATCTATCTATCTATCTATCTATCTATCTATCTATCTATCTATCTATCTATCTATCTATCTATCTATCTATCTATCTATCTATCTATCTATCTATCTATCTATCTGTCTGTCTGTCTGTCTGTCTGTCTGTCTGTCTGTCTGTCTGTCTGTCTGTCTGTCTGTCTGTCTGTCTGTCTGTCTCTCGTATTCTTGGTCTCTCGGTCTGTCTCTCTCTCTGTATGAATGGTTGTATGGATGGATGAATGGATTATGGGATCTAGGGAAGGAGGTAAGTATATACCAGTATTTATGTATGTATATATTCATGTATGAATGTTGTTTTTTAATTCCATTGCGGCATTGGTAAAAGCTAGGCACTGCTTTTTAAGATATACTAAAAAAATAAATGTTCTAAGGAATCAAGCATATTTTTCAATTGGCTGAATTTGAATGCTAAGCTCAAAAAACAGCTTCTGAGTCATAGAGCCTTGAGACTTTTCATAAGACTATAACACGACTATACAGCGCAATAATAATATTAGTAAAGAGAGCGAAGCGCAGCTCCTGCTGGTGATGCAAGCGGCCAAGATGGGTTTCAGCGCCCGCTTCAAATGAGGCCAGTGTGTTTCGCAATCACAGTAGCTTTGTAGGCGCGTGGTACAAGAGTCCCTTAGGGGGAAGGAGGAAGGAGCGTGCGCCAGAGAGAGTAGGTGGAAGAATGATGCCATACCACGCTTGAAACCCTACTTATGAATGAATGAACAATGGATCGCGAGGGACTTATGACGCGCATCCTGCACCCCCCTCTCTGTGCACGCTGCCAATGACGCTAGTTGGAATCAGACGCCGAGCGTGAACGTGACGTTTTGAGAGCGGCGAGGCATGCAGTTCTTTCTGTGCAGAGTGAATTGTGTGTTTGTGCAAAAGAGTTTTGGGCTTCTGCCTTAAAAGTAATCCCAAATTCTCAAACATGCCTTAGTACATGTATTTTTGCATTACATTTCAACTTCAACTTTCAACATTATTTTCTAAAATTCTATATGCACACCATACAGCACAGAAGAAATGATTTCCTCTTCCCTGTGTGCAAACATGCAATAAATAAGACACAACAAATAACAGCAAGGTACAAAAAAGAAAAAGTACGCATACAAAAATATAAAAGGTTCAAGAATAAAAATGTGTAACATAAAGCTGGTATCTAAATGGAAGATTTGTGCACGGATTTGGCAGAGGGGTGGGATGTGTTAGGGCAGGGAGAGTTTAGAGTCCTGACAGCCTGATGGAAGAAGCTGCCCTTGAGCCTGCTGGTTCTGGCTCCGATACTATGCAGAATTTCCCATGACAATGACAGGTTGAAGATATTTAATCAATATATTCAAATTATGTGATTTACTGACAGCATGTCATCTCATTTTCATAATGAGCTAGGACGTCGTCGGAGGAACACCAGCACCACTGGAGATATTGTTTTTCGTGTTAATTCCTTAAGCTCCTAACCTTTTTTTACACTGCACTGCTTTTATCTTACTTTAGCGGAACAGTTCGGGACAGAACACATTAGTTCTGAGTAATGGTGGCTGGGCGCAGTGTTGGAATGTGACATGATGCTTCTTTTTTTTTTTTTTATGTCAGTTTAGCATTGGCATAAGTAAAACACGCACATACTTGCACGCGCATCATGAATAGGCTGACTGAAGATGCGATTATAGATTTAAGCCAGGTAATAGCGGCAGACATTAACAAAGTTACAAGTAACAGTACCCCATACAAATGCTTTAAAGCATTGTTGTCAGGCAGGACGGAAGGAAAACTGAGATCACTTGCATTCGTTTCTTGGTTTTTATTGGAAGGAAGGAATTACAAGACGTGAATCTTCGATCCATTGTTTGACAGATTGTCAAGACTTGACAGGCGGGTGAAGGCTTGGCGGGAATGGTCGCGGACAGGCGTAGTCGTCGTGTTGTTGGTTGGGGCTGGAGAAGAAGGGCGTCGTTGTGTTCGGAAGAGAGATCAGGAGTCAGGCGGGCAGGGCAGGTCGTAGGCAGATTCGGAAACGGGTCAGCAACGGAGATCAGGTAGAAAAACAGGAGGCAGGCAAAGAGTCGGAGGTACGGGCTTTCTGAGCAGATGGCAACAGATCGCATAGTACAATCGGATAAAAGTGTTACCGGAAGCTGGGGATTTAAATCTACAGGGTGCGCCAATCAGCTGTTCTGGCTGTTGGCGCCAAATCCTGAACACAGGTGTTCCCGATCCGGGTGATTGTGACAATTGTATCTTTTTCTCAAAATTTCTCTGACAATAGAATGCAATCTTCAGGGTTCATTTGGGTGCTTGAATTATAATATTGTGTTTTCAAAGATCGAAAAGTGCTTGAATGTTGGGTTAAGTGCTTGTAAATGCTTCAAAGTGTTGACAAGTTTCACAAAATGCCTGCTTAAAAATGATGCCGACACTAGTAGCTTTGCTTTTCCATTGCATTTCTTGTTACCTCGTGATTAACAGCAGCTGGCATTAGTTTGTATGGCATTGTCCTATGAACCGTCATCGCCTTCTTCAGGTCACGCCCAAAAGGACAGGAGCGTGCTACACCTAAACAGGGTACTATGCATTGTGTATTAGTGTAACGATTATGTATTATGGATATTTGTTATGGGACATTTAAGAGAATTGGAACATTCTAATTGGAACAACTTCCTACAACTGAAAATAGAAGGTTTTATATTCCTGTCATTTTCTCTAAAACAAATACATTCGAAATTGACTCAAGATCTAAAAATCATGCATACACAAATGCACACACAAGATTTAAAATGGCATATGAAAAATCAGATATATGTTTTTGCTCTGTAAAATAGTGATACTGACGAAATTGGAAAATTGTCCTTGATAGACCTTATAACGTGCTTCAATTTTGCCATGAAAAAGTTGTACGAACCCTAAATCTTAAGCCTTACATCTAAAAACATTGTGATGTTACTGTTTGGATTCGTATATCCAAAGGTCACAAACTCAAGTATTTGCCCAGTGACAGTGCTTCACTTCTTCCAGTGACTGCACATTGTAGAGAAAAATATTAAGAATCTATTAAACGGATATATTTATTCAGTCCCAACACCAGACATCAGGCTCAAGAGGGTTATGTCAAATGCATAGGGGGCATAATAATCATATTTCACAATTTGTAACGTTTTTCCCACTACAAAACGTTTTTGTCGATGGTACAAGGAATCAAAGATCAACTTTATCTCTTACAATGTTAATTCATATTTTATTTTCTAGGCAAGACGTTTTATTTTAATGTTAATGTACATCTTTAATTTTTATTCTCATTTGTTCTAACAATCTTCCTAACATATGTTTCTTTTTGATATGTTATGTTTCTATTCAGTGGAACAAATTGCACTGACCACCATGTTATTATTCTATGATGTTCATAACGAGGCAAATTCCCCTTGCCCCAATTTTAAGAAATGTCCCTGCATTACTGGTAAGTTTAAAGTTTGGTAGACACTCAAAAAAAAGAAGAGGAGACATCAATGTGCTTTGAACTTGCAAGGAAAACAAGTGAGTGAACCCAAACCTCGGATTAGAGATTCCAACTTGTTCTAAAAGTTCCTCCCTGAGTCATTTCTTTTTGTAAAACATCCCAGGTAAAAAGCAGACCTACCCTAAAGGATGTGGAGATCAAAAAACAGCAACTTGGTCGGCCAATAGTGACAATTATGTTTATAGTTCATAATAGTCAAAACAACGAACAGCAGTGCGCACTAATAGTCAAAATCACGAACTGGCATCCGATGCCATCTCCTTTTAATGTACCCAATGTTCCAATTGAATACACTTGTTTGGTTATGTTTTGAATGAATGCAGTTTATTCGGGCACAGCACAGAAATAAAGTAATAACTGCGTCAACCACTGTTTAAGAAAAGGGCGGCAGTAGCTCAGGAGGTAGAGCGCTCGTCTTGGGATCAAGGAATCCCAGTTCGAATCCCGGCTTGTCCGTGTTACATGGTAAGACACTGAACCCCTAATACCCCCAATAAGCAGGTTAGCGTCTTACATGGCTGCAATACAAGGCTGCTATTGGGAAATGTGAAGCACACTGTAAAGCGCTTTGGGAAGTCATTGACTTGAAAAGCGCTATATAAATGCAGATAATTTCATTTCATTTCAACAACAAAATATTTGCACAAAACAGAAACAAAGAACAGCTGAATTATACTGTATTACACGTAAACGTGTGCCTAAAGGGGATAGGCTGAAGCCGAGGCTTTTAAGTGTCCACCTGTTACTTTTCTGTTTTTCCTTACAGGCAAGATATATTCAGAACCCAAACAAGAAAACAGAGCTTTAGTCCACCGAGAAAAATACGAAACAAGAAATTGCCATTTATAACTCACAGTAGTGTCACCAGTGTCACGTTTTGACATAAATCAATGGAATTGCTACATCATTTCCTAATTGTTCTCAGCTCGAGTGTTATAGCACAAATTTGGAGTAAGTACGTCACTTTAACTTGTCATTTTACTCCCCCCCAGTGTTGTCCTATTTTTTTCTCACTACACTAGTGTGTTTTGTTGGAAATCCCGCTGTCATTCAATGAATGAAAAACCCTAAGGCCGGGGAAAAAAACAAACAATTAACCGCCAAATACGTCAGAGATTCTCATCTGTCTGTGTCAAACAATGAACAGTCTTTGCGACTTATGAAACAAAACACGTTGATAGATAGATAGAAAGATACTTTTTTCATCCCCGAAGGGAAATTCACATTGTCGATCATTATTAGCTGCACAGCTTCGTCATGTTATGATTCTTCTTCAAATAACAACTTTGTTTTTCTGTCTCCATGCAGAACACTCTGTCGGAGGTCTTGGGCAAGCTGCAGGCTTCCACAGGCCATTTTGTGGAGTGCGTGCTCCCCAATGCCGGCGCCCAACCGGACGTTTTCGACGCGGCGCACGTTTCAGCACAATTGCGGCACGTGGCCGTGCTCGATATGGTGCGCACTATCCGGTACGGCTATCCGGTGCGGCTGTCTTTTCTCGGTTTTCTCAGCAGGTAGGCAAAAGCCGCGGTTTATAGATGCTAGTAAAAGGTAATGTGCAAAGCATAGGTTTCCAACCTTTTTCACGCTAAAGGGTACTTTTTGTTGCTAATTAGTGCAAAGGGCACCCAGTTTGTTATACATTTCTAAAATAATATATTTCCATGTTATTACTTTTTTGTTACTATGTTATCAATCACTCAGTCAAAACACGCAAATAAAAAATATTACCAGTTCAATCATTTGAAGTAGGGTTAAACAGACTCAGTCAACCGATAAAAAAAAAAATCATTGCTCTAGAAAATCACAATGACCTAGCACTGGTGAGCTATTTGCAGAATAGGTCCACGGGCACCTCAGCCGTCCTCAGGGGGCACTCAGTTGGAGACCCCTGGTGTAAACATTAGGGGTGGGCAATACTGGGAATTTTAGTATCGATCGATAATTGAACCCTTACCTTTGAGTTAGTTGAGATTTACGACAAACACAGCAAAAGGATTAAGGGAGTAAAAATGATTATTTTGTTATCAAATAACTCCTATTAAATATCTCTATTACTATTTCAAAAAAATAATAATTTCAAAACAAAAGCCACGAGAGCCGCAATGTAATGAAAATACAAAAATCAATGTCAACATGTCAACTATGCTTGTAATTGCGCAATATTTTGTCAGGAACGGCAAATAGTGTGAACAATCAAATCGGAAAATATTTAACAGTATAGAAAATAAAATACTTCTACTGCAAGTACTGTTAGAGAACAAAAGTCAGGACAGTCAAACCCAAAAAATTACCCATGTATCGAACAAGCTTTTTTGGCTCTGTTGCCAACAGAATTGCAGGAACTGTAACATATTTACATTTTTGGTTGAAGGTCGTTGCTATTTGTAAGGTTTTTTTTTTTCATATTTTAATATAAATTTGACCACTTTCCATTTATGTAAAACTCAAACATTAATTAATAGACTAAATTATTTTGAAAAATAATTATGAGCTGAGGTCATAATTATAATGTTCAAACAGTACAATAGCACTTGCTTGGTTCCTAAATATAAGTGGCCAGAACGTACTTGCATAAAATTAAACACCATTAATAACTAATCACATAGAGGTTGCTGTTTTATTTTATTTTATCCATTATTTAATGTTTGTCACCATTCTTCTTATTTGTCACCTATTTCTTGTTTTACTTTTTTTGATCTTTATTTCCTTTTGTTTCTTTTTCGTTTCTTTTTTCTTTTGTTGTACTACCTTTTTATTTAACTTTTTTTTCTTCCTTTGTAAGTGTTTGGGCCTAAAAAGATGATAAGAAAACGTTGCAGTTTGAGTCTCCGTAGTTTGTCATCTAACCTGTGCTTTATAGCACTCATTTTTGCTTGCACTACACAATAGTGCGACATCTAGTGGTCAAACATTACACTCTCTCCCTTTTATGTTGAGCTGGACTTAAATCATTGAGTCACAATGAGAGGGCGATACATACTTTTTCAGTTTAGTCGCCTTGTAGATATGTTTTAATTGACGTCAGGATAATAAAAAGACATCAGAAAAGCGTGTTGCCTTAAAAGGAGTGTGTGGAGTCAAGAAGTTGGAGAGTGGATGATGTCATCCGTTCTACGGATAAGCATCAGCATCACCGAGTCAGAGCAACCTTTTTTGTTGTTGTTGGAAGCACATTACGACCTGGAAGAGGTTCACTGGAATAGGATGATTGGCGGCCATTGCAGTTAATGAACGGCGCTATCACATTTCTCATGTCAGCGTGACACCGGTGCATTAGGAAGCTAGCGAGTCCTGCGTGAGGTCTCCGTGTCCCGCTACTTCAATTTGACGTCATTTCAATACACCTCTTTTCTTAACCGCTCTGCTACTCTCACCACTTCAATGGTTTTTCTTTTCTTTTTTTTTCTCACAAATCTTAACAAAAAGCAGAGAAGATGATTCTTTGACACATTTTTTTCCTGTTTTTCATTTACTTAAAATCGTATTTTTTGGACTATAACCCCAAATTGGCAAGAAAATTGAAAGTGAGCCTTATAACCCGGTGTGCCTAATATACCCTAAAATATACATGCATATAGAATTGGTACATGTGGGTAACTACACAAGGTTTTATAGTACACTTCCTTATTTGTGATCAATGAAAAAATCGCTGAAGTATTGCGGACCATGATTGCAAAAATTGTATGCTACGAGAATCGAACACAGGTCACAGCAGTAAAAGCACCACAACCTAACCACTAGACAATCAGTGATAGTGATAACATACAAAAAGGCACCAGTTGATTGTCTGATATAGCTTACCCTGTTTTTCACTCACATACAATAGAGGCTACCATATTTTCTACAAAACAGACATAAAAACCCCAAATTGGCCAGAAATTTGAAAGTTAGCCTTGCAACCCAGTGTGCCTTATGTACCGCAGAATACTATATATAAGATAACTCTCTGGTACAACTTTTCCTGTTTTTCACTCACAACTGATAAGAAGTACCGTATTATCTGGACCATAGGGCGCATCCGAAACTCCCAAATTGGCCAGAAATTTGAAAGTGACCCTTATATACCGCAGAATACAGTGTATAAGATTGAAAATGCATATAGTATTGATACATGTGCGTAACTACACAAGGCTTTATAGTATACTTCCATATTTGTGCAATGATCAATCAATAGAAAAATCGCTGAAGTATGCAAAACATTGTATGCAATGGGAATCGAACATGGGTCACGGCAGGAAAAGCGCCACAACCTAACCACTACACGACCAGTGATACTGATAGCATACAGACAGGCACCAGCTAACTGTCTGATATAGCTTTCCCTGTTTTTCACTTACCGTATTTTCTCGACTATAAAGCAAACCTAAAACCCCAAAATTTACCAGAAATTTGAAAGTTAGTCTTATAACCCTGCGTGCCTTATATACTGCAGAATAGGGGATATAAGATGACTCTCTGTCACATCCTTTCCTGTTTTTCACTTAAAACAGACAAGAAGTGCCGTATTATCTGGACTATTGGGCGCACCTGAAAATCCCAAATTTGCCATAAATTTGAAAGTGTGCCTTATGTACAGTGCATAAAATTGGAAATGCATACAGTATTGGTACGTGTGCATAGCTACACAATGTTTCATAGTATACTACAGTATTTGTGCAACGATCGATCAATTGAAAAATGGCTGTAGTATCGTTAATCACCATTGCAAAGTATCGTGTGCGACGGGAATAAAACCCAGGTTGAGTGCTGAAATCGTTACCGCCTTACCACTATACACTGAGACGAATAACATATCAAAAGGTATTATGTTTTATCTCGTTAGCACACTATTTTTAAGGTGTCAGAAATGAATGTTCGAGAATGGGAAAACCCAGATTTCCTTCTCACAAATATAAATAAACGCAAAGTCTGACGTATCATCAAATAGAACAGAGTTTCCCAACTTTCTTTTTTCTCCAGTATCTAACATTTCTGGCACTGTGAGTAAAATACTGTGACAATGGCATAAAATCTTGAGCTTTTTTTTGTTAAGTTTTGCCGGCGATGGACCCATGTGGGGGCAAAAGGAATTGGACCCACGGGTTCTCAAAACAAGGATGGTATCCATTAAGTTAGGTTTTGTCAGTTTCCACGCTGCAACCCATTCCCATTGATTACAATATTTTTACGATTTTGGTCAGCGATATTTTTCGACTGATCAGTCATCTCACTAATATCTGCGCTAGCATATAATTGAATTTGTAAAATGTAGTAATACACAAATACGTACTGTAGCGTTTCCTGTAGTTTCAATTCCATGCTCCATTTAATTCCATTGTGCCTTATATATGAAAAATAAATACGAAAGACTATTTGTGGGGATGGGGCTTTACAGTTCAGTGCACCTTTTACTGCAGGAAATATGGCATTCCCCCCTCGGAAATACAGCATTCCCTAGTTCACTTTCTCTCAGTGTATGTTAGTGTTTGGTTTTTCAAAAAAGTCAAGGGATTAACATCGACATTCCTGCCACATTATAAAAGAAGAAGATGATCACATCACCCCACTTACCTAAAACTTTCCACTAGCCAACACTGTAAACAAGACCTCACATATCAGGCTGCTGCTTTTACTGAAGTGATGTCAGACTTTCTATCGAAAGTGAAATGGGGTTTGAAATAGTCAGAATTTGAAAAATACAATCAAATTCAGAGTTGCACTATACAACAATATAAAATTGTTAAGGACTTTAAAAAGATCATGATCTTGATAGTGATGACAATTTAAGACATTTTTAAAGAACCGGCTCTTTTGGCTCAGCTCAAGTAAAAGAGCTACTTCAGCAGCCGGATCCGGCCTGTTGGATGATTGGATCCAGCCCTCCATGTATTTTTGAGTGTGTCAAAAAAGAAGCGAGTATCTGGATCATTTCTAGGAAAAGTTATGCTTTTTTAAAACAAATAAAATCAAAATGCAGTGTTGAGTTTATATAGCGTCGTGAGTTGGTTAAAGTGTAAAACTGCATTCAACTAAATCAGTCAACACATCTAATGCCAAACATGAAATTTTTTTTTCCATTGTTTGTGAAATAATATCTTGTGTTTAGAAGATCCCTTGCTGTTCATGATTATAATATGGAGGGTAGGTTACTAATGTAGGCTGAATGATAAAGCATAATACTGAATGAATAATAAATACCATCCTTGTTTTGAGCACCCGTGGGTCCAGTTCCTGCCGCCCCCACATGGGTCCATCGCCGGCAAAACTTAACAGGAAAAAGCTTAAGACTTTATGCCATTGTCACAGTATTCTGCCACTTGCAGAAGTTTGCTGATGACACTGATATCGTGGGATGTATCAGAAATGGGCAGGAGGAGGAGTACAGGAAATTCATTCAGGACTTTGTCCAATGGAGCGATACTAACCACCTGCACCTGAACACCACCAATACCAGGGAGATGGTGGTGGACCTCAGGAGAACTCACCCGGTCCCTGTAACTATCAAAGGAAAATGTGTAGAATTTGTCCAGACCTATAAATACCTGGGTGTGCAGCTGGACAATAAACTGGACTGGACTGGCAACACAGAAGCTCTATGCAGGAAAGGTCAAAGCCGACCGTACTTCCTCAAAAGGCTGGCGTCCTTCAAAATCTGCAAAAAGCTCCTGAAAATATTCTATGAGACAGTTGTGGCAAGCGCTCTCTTCTGTGCGGCAGCGTGTTGGGGAGGCAGCGCCAAAAAGAAGGATGCCTCTCGTCTTAATAAACTGGTGAGGAAAGCGAGCTCTGTTGTGGGCACAGAGCTGGAAAGCCTGACAACAGTAGCTGAGAGACGGGCACTGTAAAAGCTGTGGTCAATCATGGACAATTCATCACATCCACTACACCGCATCATCTCCAACGGAAGAGCAGCTTCAGCGACAGACTGCTGTCACAGTCTTGTTCTACGGCATTTCTTCCTTATGACATGAGGCTCTTTAACTCCACCCGGGGGACTAAAAGCCCACATTAAACCACACCCCCACATTGCATATTACCGTATTTTTATTAAATTGTGTATTTTATGTAGCATTATCTAAATACTCTCTATTAACACGTTACATTGGGTATTTATGTATTACAGTAATCCCTCGGTTATCGCGGTTAATGGGGACCAAAACCACCCGTGAAAAGTGAAAATCCGCGAAGTAGCGACGCCCCTTCCAAAATACTTAAAAAAAAAAAAAAACATTTGTTGTTGTTTTTGTTTTTGTTTTTTTAATAATTGTATTTTATTATTGAAATAATATATATATTTATTTATTATTTTTTTTAATTATTTTTTTATTTTATTTATTTTTTTAAACCCGCGAAGCTCTGAACCCGTGAAGGTGGAACCATGAAGTAGCAACGGCCATTAAAAAATGCTTTAAAAAATATATATACCGTATTTTCCGCACTATAAGGCGCACCGGGTTATAGGGCGCACCCCGAAAAAATCGTTTTTGGTCCTATTTTTGACATACATAAGACGCACCGGATTATAAGGCGCTACAATGGGAACGTCGACAAAACAGTCAGATAGTTCAGTCCAACTTATTACCCCCTTAACATTCCCAAAGCTTGCAAAGACGCAAATATGTGTCGAGAACACGTGCGGATGCGGTGTCCGTACGATGTCTCTCAAATGCATCGTTCCATCATTCGGAAGATTAAAGTCTTGGGATTCAAGAAATGCCACACATTCCTTAGTTTCTATTTTCTTTTTCGCTCGCAACTTTACCGTGCATATGACAATAAACACTTGGAATTGAGTTTAATTTAAAAATAGACACTCCATTCCATCCATTATCTGCACCGCTTATCACAGAAACATCGAGTTCAGTCTGAAACAAGATACAGGGACAATATAAAACCCGGAGTAGCTCACCGAAGTCGTTGTGTTCATAATAATGTGCAGCCAATGTCCTCTTATATCCCTGAGTGCAGTAAATCCAGGAGAATAAAATATTTACGAATACAGAATAGAAAAAAATGCTTTCTGTGTGCCGTCAGCCACATGCTATATGCATTCATCTTTTTCAGCCAATTGCAGGCTTTGTTTTGCCGTTCAAGCCAATTCCAGCCTGTAAATGATAAAAAGGATCCGCCTCTTGACCTCCGGATAACTTTAGCCAATCGTGATCGATTCAAATGATGATTGACACATTGGTTAGCCAATGAAACGCCGGTAAATAAATCCCAGCATACACCGCGTACTACTTGGCGTTCGGGGGAAAATCTAGTTGTCGGCTGCAAGTTAGTTGGAAAACTTAATGTTGATCCATAAATAAGGCGCACTGTATTATAAGGTGCATGGTCAGCTTTTGAAAAAAATAAAGGCTTTTAGGTGCGCCTTATAGTGCGGAAAATACGGTATATATTTTTTTATTTTATTATTATTAATTTTTAGACCCGCGAAGCTCTGAACCCGCGAACATCGAACCTTGAAGTAGCGATGTCCCACTGTATATTCCTTTTACTTTATTATTTTTTTTTTTTTCAACACAAGGACACTGCTGAAAGTGGGAATTTCCCTACTGAGATGAATAAAGTATCTATCTATCCATCTATCTATCTATCTATCTAAAAGACTATGTTAGATATTTGGATTTCATGTTCTTTTACTGCCTCGAGTCTGGATCTGGACCCAGAGCCAAATTGAGTTTGATATCCCTGCTTTAATCTATATATTACCAATAAAAAATGCAATATTTAACTCGAACTAAATTAATGATTAATCTAAAAAAACAGATTATTCAACAATGTATGTTAGCTTTTATTTTTTCACTAAAAAGGGAAACTATTGTATCTTCATTGCTAACTACACTATTAAGGAAGGTTTAACTATGTACAATTCAACTTTTAATCAATTTAGACTGAAATGACACAGAACCCCTGAGAAAACATATAAACAAATATATATTAAAATGTGTGATTATTACTCAAATTCGGCTCATTTTCCTGCTATGATACATTTATTTTTTAACTTATTTTCTTTGTGCCTTCCTTATTGCACTGTCTCTCCGTTAAGGACAGAAATGCATATTGACCAAACAGATAAAAAGGTGTTTTTGTGTGACTCAGATGTTCCAAAATGAGAACATTGAAACCGTACCCAGTCAGATTTTATGCTGAACTTTTGGACTATGGAAAGCCTTCCAAATGGGATCGATTTAGCTTAAGAATAATAACAATGAAAATCAATTGGCTTTATGAAGGTTTCATTATTCTCGTGGACGAATCAATTTAAGCCGTTTTTTGCAAGTCAGCATAACGGCATCTTTCTGTTCAAATTAGGGGGACAAATTGTCTAAAGCATGTTTCTGTTTCATTTCTCCAGGGTCACACTAAATATCCGCTACACAACGAATTAGTTTTTATTTCTGAGTTCCTTCGTCTTTGTTAAAGGGGCTTTGTGTTGCGAAGCCCTCAAAGTGGCATGAGAATAACAATGCCATATAAATCGAGCAATTTTAATAATGATTACTATTTGTAATTGCAACATCCATTGCAGCCTGGTCATCCTGGAAGTGGGATTAACTCACCTGCTGTCCCTTCTCAAGGTTTCTTAATTTTCCCCATGTTGAGGTTTTTGAGTTTTTCCTTGCCGTCATGTAGGGTTTAGATCAGGGGATGGTGTGATAATAGTCTGTGGTTTGCAATAATATGTGGTCGGTGCAGCCCTTTGAGACTCTTTGTGATTAAGGGCTATCCAGATAAACATGACTTACTTGACTACTAATACATAGTTTTCGGGGGACTATAACATACTGTACATATGCATAAATTATTTAGATTACAGTAATCTCTCAATGCTCTGTGCTTCAGTTATCGCTGGTTAGTGCTTTGCAGATTTTAAATTGAGTTGAATTGTCTTCACTGTCATGTACATCAACGCATCGTACATTGTGTTCTAAACACACAGATTATGCTATCACTGTGGGAGTTTAGGGAAGGCTTTGTGTGTTGGGTGGGCAAGACTGTCTGTGTGCGCAATTATGATAGCCTGTGCCTGTTGCCAGTCAAAAAGCATGGCGGGCGCACAAGGCAAATGGGTCTACCCAAACCAAATGGCGCCAGTTTTATATTGAAAAGAAATTCATCAATTAAATCGGACACGGAGGAAAGTCAGAAAAGCGCGGAGAAATAGTGATCATCAACAGGTGCTCCGTGGATTGTTACCGGGTTCGGAAAGCGACTGAGGCCGTGTCGGGAAAGAAAGAAATAGTGAAGCTGCAGGTCAGGCCTACTTCTACGGCTAGGCAACAAAACAACAGTAAAAAGCAACCCCTGCTGGGACTGTATCTCACCATCACCAGATCCATTACACATGAAATGGCTGACCTGGAGTTACAACTTATGGAGACTTCTACGCTCCGGAGGTTTAATTTTAATTATCATGGGGACCTGGCACATTTTGATGATATCTAATGCTAGAGTGAAGCTAGCCAGCCACATTTTAAATTGCTTTCTTACATTGCCCCTTAATGGCACTGTACTTGTGTATAAGGACAATAAAGACCACTCATTCCAATTCTGTGTTTTGTATATCTATGGTTGGTATTTTTTTTCATTTAGTGAGACGATCATCTCGATGTAAGTTTGACCCTCAAGGGGTTTTTGAAGGTGCAACGCTACTTTGCAAATTTTTACTCTTCGCGAGGGATTCCGGTCCCCATTGACAGCGATAACTGAGAGCGGACTGGACTTTTGTAGTTGGAAAAGGATTACATTTTCTTTTGTGTGGCGTGACTGATTGCTAAAAACAAGGTTATCACACATAACCAATCTCAACTTTATGCTTTATTTTTGTCTGCAGTTTTTCATTGACTCTTTCGTGTGATTTTTATCATAGGGTCATCTATAAGATAGAGTCTACGTCATTTCCACCCCCTTTGGCTTGGCCTTGTTCAAGGGACTCTCCCTACTCTTCTCCCAAAGGACACTATAATTTTTATTTTTCGTCCTACTCCCGATTTAATCCGTTTTTCCATTTGTCTCCCATTTAAGATGAGGTCCTGACCCTTGACCAAGAACTACGATAGAGCAATAAGTCAAGCGTGAACGCAGAGTTTTGCTTTGTTCTTGTTAACACAAACCGAAGCGTCCACATACACACACATGGCGCAGGCCACTTCCCTAAAGTCCTCCAGGCTGTATTAAGGGAATTGGATTAGTGTCCTGGCAACTGGAGATTTATGAGGAAATCTATTTTACCATTGCTTTTATTTGCCTTTTATGATACTCTCTGTTTTGTGGCCCAATGTATTCCCCGACAGTTGCGCGAGGTCAAATACTGTCTCGCGATTCGTGTCACTTGTGTTAATCCAGACCGCCTCTATTGTGCGTCTGCATTTCTTCACGGGCAATTGAGTCGACTCCATCATGTGGTCAGTTGACATGTGGGGTTTGGTTTCAGGCTTCATATGGGTCCTTAAAATACATAAAAAGGCTTGAATTTTAATTTTTTGATTCAAAGATCGAAGAGTACTTGAGTTTTTGCCATGTTTCACAAGCCTTCTTAAAAAGTACGACTGACACTGCTCTCTGGTGACTTTGCTTTGCCATTGCATTTATTCCTGTTATGATTAACAGCAGCTGGCATTTGTTTGAGGGCAGCACGGGGCAAAGTGGTTATTGCTTGTGCGGCACCGTTCTGAGGTTATAAGATCGAACCTCTTGTGTGGAGTTTGCATGTTCTCCCCGTGCTTGCGTGGGTTTCCTCCGGGCACTTCGGTATCCTCCCACATTCCAAAAACATGCATGTTGGGTTGATTGGCCTGTCCAAATTGTCCAAAGGTATTAGTCAAGTCAAGTCATTTTTATTTGTATAGCCCTAAATCACGAAGAGTCTCAAAGGGCTTCACAGATTATTACACTATATTACACAGACTATTTTTCAGCCGACGAGAAATTGTCTGTCCCTGTGTGCCCTGCGACTGGCTGGTAACCAGTTCAGGGTGTCCCCTGACCACTGCCCAAAGACAGCTTAGATGGGCTCCAGCACCCCCGCAACCCTACTGAGGATAAGCGGTGCAGATAATGGATGGATGGATGGATGGTATTAGTTTTTACTGCATTTTCCTATAAAGCGCCACCTTATATGGCGAAACATTTGTCTCAATAATATTTACACACGTTTTGTTCCGGATCTAGGAATACACTTGCGATTTCCTCAAGGTCTACAAATCAAATGTCTGGATGAATGCACACGCAAAATTAAAAATTGCTGATAGATTTGTCAATCTGCAGAAAACATGATTCATACTGGGTTTCTTCTTTTAATTTTACTCTAAAAACTTAATAGTGACTTTCATAGTCCCTAAAAAGTCCTTGAATTTGGCCAAGAATCAGGTGTATGAACCTGGTGTTTAGGTTCAGCTCGTACCTGAAGGAATTACAACAACTCAGCAACAGATGTACTTTAAGAGGCCAAAAACTCTTCAGATCAGTTCCATGGTCCTAGAAACTTTTGGCTGAACTAAAATTTGTGCGACTTTTGGGACACTTTTTTGTCCACCCATGTTGCATAGGAATGTGGAGTGACCTTCTTTGGGTTTTCTTATCCCTATAGACGGGGTCACGAGTTTGCATAGTTCTTTTGTGTTTTATGGGTCTTTTGGGGTGGTGGGCAGCTGAAACAGTATTTCCATACAGGAAGAGGGTGAGCCAGAGTTCAAGCGCACCCGCGTTTGCTCAGGATTGGTAAACCCAATGATTTGCATTCCCGGCCATCTGCTTCTTATCTCGGGCTCTTTTGATGTACCCGTGACATCATCATTGTCTCGACATCGTGATGATAAAATTGGACACAATTCAGCTGACATATGCAAAAAAAATGTTTTGACACTATCAATCAATTAACCAATTAGGAGTTGAACTGCGAGAAATGTTCTTTCCACTTCAGTCTTCATGCTTTTAACTCTTTGGGGTCGCATGCCTTTCCCAAAGGCTGTAAATGTAAAGAGGCTTTGAAGAACATGACCGAGCCAATCCAACACATTTGGAATGAACTTGAACAGAAACTTTGAGTCAGACCACCTCCAAAGATGCAGTCCCACAGGCGCACTCTAAAATCTTGTAAAAAAAAAAAAAAAAGCTGTTATCGGCTAGAATGCAGTGGTGGTGACCGTCTAAAGTAAGCAGAGAGGCTTCCAGACAATGAATAGGTTGGGATATTTTTGAACCGAGAGTGTATTTGGTAAAGATGACTAAAATGTTTCTTCTTAGTTAGGTAACTTTACCCGTGCTTAAGCTGACTAAAGTACCCTATTTTGGGTTAAGTTTGGACAAATCTATCACCTGGGTTACTATGACCCAAGTTCTGGGTTGTTGGTATTTTTTATCTTATTTTTCACTTTTGGGTCTTTATTACGTGTTTATCCTGGAGTGCTAGGTCTGATCTCCTTGTAAACAACGTTTACGACGTAATCAATGACAATAAAGACAATTTATATTATATTTCTAAGTTATAAAAAAACTCCCTTGATTCCTTATTTGGAATAAATGATGATAATAATAATAACAATTATTATTATCTTGAATATGTATTATAATTATTATTATTTGTATGTCTCTTAGTAATACGTTTTTTAATATTGGATGAGTGCAAAGGAGATTTCATGGAATACCAGTTTCTTATTTTGACTCAGTGTTGTCCGTTGTTTTGACTATTTTATCATTTTCGCTATCGGAAAATCGCATTGCTGTTCTTTGAATCCGCACCATTTAGGGCTAATCTGTTTTTGTAGCATCGAAGATTTGATAAAAAGAGTTTTAATGAGGATTATATTATTTTAAATCTAAAACCTCTTCTCCCGGTTCTCCTTGCAAGTTTAAAATGGTTTGATTGTCAGAGACCAGAACCTGATCAGGACCCAAACACGTGACGTTCTCACACAAGCCTTTTATTTTACGGAAAATGGGGAGTCATGCACGTTAGACAGCGGTCTGGCGTGGAAAGACAGGAAGCCAGAGACCGATGAGATCGATTCCAATTGCCCGAGCTGATATCGGACAGATGGGGTCTATACCGCACAAGACGGGACAGACAGACAGGATAGATAATGAGACAGGATATGGAAAAATAAACAGGACAGACAAGAAGGGAACAAAAAAATGGTGAGAATAATAAACAGGACAAAAATAGACAGGAACAAAACTGGAAACCGATATTAAACAGGACAAAAATAAATGGGAACAATACCGGACTGGAAATACCAACAGGAAAACAGGACCGAGTCCGAACCCACGTCTTGCGGGACAGAGGTTCGTTGACGGACTGACAAAGTAAGGGAGAGCGCACTGAGCTTAAAAAGACGGAAAGCCAATCTGTTAATGAGCCACAGTTGGCGCCACACAGGCTGGGCCAATTGGGCGCCATGGCAACCGTGACATTGATGTCTTTTCACCGTTATTTTGTGTGTCTACTAAAGTTCTAACTTTAAACAGTGAGTTTGTTGTTGTTGTTTTTTTTATCATTTATTCTTTATATATTTTGTGGGGTTTGTTTTTGCATATTATCAACTTATTTAAATTGTAAATGCGTAAAATGTTTAATATTGGGGTTAAAAGTGAATCATTTTGTAGATAAAATATTTCAGCCACATAGTGTTGTTTTAGGCCATTTCCTTTAAAACGTATACAGCATTTTTGCTTACTCTCCAGATAAAAGTTGAAACTGAACTCTGATTATTTTTCTACAAAGAAAATCAGGATACGTAGTTTGAAGTGGAAGAAACTTTTAGCTCATCTGATTTATTACCAAAATAATCAAGAGATCAATTTGACATCATCATGATTTGTCGCGGTCCTAATGAATTAGATTGTCTTTAATGTCATTGATACATGTGAAATATTGTATCCAACCACATTAGACATGGCACTCCAGTGTAAAAATGTAATAAACACTTTAAAGAGAAAAAAAATAACGGCTATTAAGATAAAACGCAGAAAAAATATGTTTAGAACATATTGCTTGGAGACTGTCCTTAAGTATAATAATATTGTGTAATGTCTGTGAATGAAAAAGAACAGTGCTTCGAAACAGTATTGCAGTAAATGGAAGTACAATGACATTTAACAGCTCCCGAAACCCCAAAACAAATCACACAGTAATAATATGTATACATGTTTTTTTTTTTTCAGTTTCAGGCAATAACATTTAGCAGCAACAAAAAGAATAATAATAATGATCACACATATGTTTGAAGATATGTTTGAGGTGGTGGCTGGGGTGGGAAGAGTGCTTCATACTGCGGATGGCTCTGCTGCTGTATTGCAAGTCAACAACGTCTTCTAGACTGGGTAGGGGCCAGCCCATGCTCTTCTGGGCTGTGTTGATTACTCCCTGTAGGTCTTTCCTGTCGGCTGCTCTGCTCTCAGCATCCCACACAGTGAAGCAATATTGCCAGATTGATCTAATGTCGATGTATATCACGCAGAAAGCCTGTTTACATTAACGATTCATTCCGATACATTCTGTATTCGATTTATTTACCATATCCATATAAAACCCCACAAATTACATTTACTGGAAAAGAAAGAAACACCATGATCTTATCTGGGTTTTTGTTTAATGAGAACAAAGTCTTAGATTACAGTGAATATTACAAAATCACATCTTTATAGTTCCCCTATAAATTTTTAGTAAGATCTACTCGGGTGTGAAAGGGATTCTGAGTGTAGAAGGTGAGCAACTTTTTATCTTGATGTTGAGCGGATGGACTGGTAATATGTCCTTTGGAAATCCCACTGATTTACTGGTTTGCATTCCTTTGAGCCGTGTGTTTCTTCACACTAATACGCTCCTCTAGTAGTTTTTCAACCTTTTTCGAACCAAGGCACGCATTTTTTTTTTTCATGAAAATACCCTGATGCACCCAGTCAGTGAAAATAATCTAAAATGATTTTCAGGCACCATTTTTATTATATTGCCTAAATTTGTAGCCGTTAATGTTATTCAGGTTATTCAAATTGGCAAATCATGATTCTGTTATTTTGGACTATTTATCAATCTGTTTTTCAAATGTTACTATATTTTCATCTAATTGTAAAGGAAAAATAACAAATAAAACTCAAAATAAACAGTAATGATGTGCCAGTGAGAATACAACCTGTAGATGTTTGATTTGACATACGTTTCAATATTTGGTCCCCTTAATAATTAGGTAATTTCTGAGATAATCTACAAAACACACAAACACAATAGAGCACCTATTTAATCATAGCAAACAAGACTATTTAGAAAAAAACATGTTGTTTTTTCTTACCAAATAAACAACACAGAAAATGATTTCATCATCTTGTTTTTTCCCCAGCTTGAAATAAATTTAATAGTTTAGTTGTTTTTTTTCCCTTACACAATTGTTTTACGGTGTACACAATTTGAAACGATCAAAAGACATATTAGATACAGGGACAACATATAAATTGACATGTAATGATGTTACACGCATTAAATTATTAATGCCAGACAAAAATGTCTTAACCAATCTGACCATTCAGAGCCTCAGTTGCCCCAGGCAACCCCAACAGGAACAGATGCTGTTTTGCTGGTCTGTGCCAGCCCCCCTCACTATGACCTTTGAACCAATTGTTTCCCTCCTGCCGAAGCCTCTTTTTCAACTTGAGCACTTTCTTCTCCCCTGATAAATTCATAGTTCAGTACACACTCAAAATAAGTGGCGAAAACATCAATGGATTTTGAACTTGCAAGGAAAACAGGAAAGGACCAATAAGTCAGACAAGAAATTCTAACCTGTTCTATAAACCCTCACCTCAGCCCTTTATTTTTATTAAATGCAGATCCACTCTAATTAGAGAACAGAAACATGATTGGATGACAGTGTCTATAATATTTCCAATCTCTAGTATCACTCATACCCCATTTTCTTCACCTCTGTATTCTGCCACTAATGTTTTTTGTATTTAAATTTGAACACGTGAATAATTGGACATTATTTGATCTCGTCTAGTAAATCGTTCCAAAGTCTGACTCCACACACAGACACACACATACTTTTCCTGGTGAGTCTCACCAGTGGGATTTTGAATTCACTACAGACCCTTAAGTTATAACGTTCCTCCTTCCGAGTGAATGATTTTTAGATGTTTTCTGGCACAATTTTTGTTGACCTTAGATAGCAGTTGTGAAGTGAAACATTTTACTAAATCGTCCAATTTTAATAGTTTGGACTGCAGGAATAGAATATTAGTATGATCACGATATCCTACCTTGTGTATGGTTCTAATTGCACATTTTTGTAAGTTCACCCCAGCCCCTTTAAAAGAAGTGAAAGTAAAAGAAACATAAAACACATGAGGAGTTGACAATTAAAAAAAAAAGAAAAATAGCGAGAAAGAAGCCCGGCCCGGCCCAGCCAACTATCAACATAATAGTCATGACATAAGTTATTATTTTAGAAAAAAATATCAAAATGGTAACCCTCAGTAACAAAAGGTAGCTCTTGGCATCAAAAAAAGGTTGGTGACCCCTGATGCATAATAGTCAAATAACTAACTGGCATCCAATGAAATCTACTATCCAGGTGTCTAATGTCAAAACAGAATAAATGTATCTTGTCTTTGCATGTTTAGATACAAAGATCTGGTGGTACCAACGCTGGGCGACAAGAAACATTTGTCGGCGGAGGAGAAGTGCCGCCATGTGCTGCAGCAGACCAAGTTGCAGGGATGGCAGGTGTGTGATTTTTTTTTTCTTTCCATCAGGAACAAAAGATTTCACCAAATGACTTAATCCCCTGACCCCAGCCACTCCGTTTGTTGGAGATTCCTCAGAATCTTGGTCAACACGTTCCAGCTGTCCCACCTCATCATCATTCTCCCCTTGTCTCCGACCGCGTACGCACACATTGACGGAGTTCAAAAATCCCCAAAACACCAAACCAGCCCCTCAGAACCGCCCACCCTGCCTGTTCTGTGCTGCCAGACTCCTTTGTGTCTGAGTGGCTGACCCCTGTGGGGTCACATCAGCTGCTGCTGCACTCACACCCCTACACAGCTTTTTGGGCTGTCACCAGTCTTAGGAGTAGTGCGTTACAAAGGAACGCGTTCCTGGGACGCAAACACTTTTCTCTGCAACAATGACGTTTTTTATTACATTTGGTAACGCAATGGTCATTACAACGCTACTCCACTACTTTTAAAAAGCAGAACATGAAGTTATTTTTTTACAGTTCCTTTTTCGCTCACAAAGCAACTTGCAAACCTCAGTCTGCTTCATACAAATAATGAGTAAGGTGGCATGCTTGTGTCTTTCTGCAAAATAGAACTAAATATAGTTACGGTGGCACTGCCTTAAGCACATAGTACAAGATCACGTAAAATCGCCATACTAAATATTCTGATATTCTTCCTACGGTATATACTTACATCCAAGCCGTATTTCACAGTTCATGGATCCCTTAACCGCCTGCATCGTCAAGGCACCACTGAGGACGCAACTCTGGACAGCTTTATCCACTTCTGAAAGTTCTTGGTTTGTTTTGGGGTCTTGGCAACTAATCTATTCCTTAAAGTTGTAGCCCTAGTTTTTCTGTCTTAACATCCTACTGCTGCCTTGGGCTGTGCCCTGGAAAATGGTCTTAGCCATTCGTGATGATCTTGGGACATAACCATATCACTGAAGTTTTCGGCTGTGCACAGTTGACAGCAGTTGGTCCAATGCCTCCTCTGAGGGTGCTGTGCACTTTTTTTTTTTTTTTACCACAAGGCGTATTCAGCAGATTCCTCGAAGTTTTATGTAGCATTGCATCTCTTCAGCCTGGATTTTCCTTTCCAGCCTTGCTGTGAGAGTCGCTGGCGTAGGGGAAGATGGAAGAAACCAGCGCGTGCATGAATCTTATCTTTGATTTCACTGCTACCTCAAGATTGTTTTGAAAGTGCCAAGTGTAGCTGTAGTTTGAGCTATCCTGGCTATGATTTCTGATATGACACCTCCAAGATATTTAAATTCAGTGACAGGTTCAAGCTTTTGGTGGTTGATGGTGATGATTGTGGTACTATTTACAACAATGAAATAAAACGCTTAAATCAGGCTGGCAGTTTATATACTCACCACTAGTAGCAAATTATGGACAGCACGTGAGGAGTGGCTTGTAGAAGAAAAACAGAATCAGTGGGGCAGACGTGAGCATTTTTTACAAGTCAAGTCAAGTCATTTTGTATAGCCCTTAATCACAAAGAGTCTCAAAGGGCTTCACAGGTTATTACACAGACTATTTTTTCAGACTATAGTTACACCATCCCCTGATCTGGAACCAACATGAGGGCAAGGAACAACTCAAAAAACCTCAACATGAGGAAAATGAAGAAACCTTGAGAAGGGACTGCACATGTGGTATCCCCCTTCCAGGATTACCAGACAGCAAAGAATGTTGCAATCACAAATAATACAAAGATATTGTCCACGAAAAGTATAGGTTATCATATGTTATAGAGTAGAAGTGAGTTTTAAGCTTAGATTTAAACATTTCCACTGAGGTTGCAGAACGGATCTCAGGGGGAAGAGTATTCCACAGCACCGGTGCCCGGATGGAGAACGCTCTCAAACCAGCCGAACACTTTTTGGCTCTTGGGATCACCAGAAGACCGGCGCTCTCAGAATGAAGGCTTCTGACCGGAACGTAGGGGAAAATCAGATCTGAAAGATATGAGGGAGCAAGTCCATGTATGATTTTGTATAATACTAAGAGAACCTTGAAATCACATCTTAGGCTAACAGGCAGCCAATGCAGGTTAGCCAAAAATTACAGAGTGCTAAATTTAGTTGTTTTCATTAGTCAAATTATTTTTGCAAACTGCCATTATCAGGAGAAAAAAGAAAACATATTGGACATTAAACAGAAATAAAGAAGGAAATATTCCATTGGTTTGAAGACAATAGACAAAATTGATATGGAGTGTCTTGGCTGTGCAAATTCCCAAGATTAGACAAGCCAAGAAATACTGTATTAATGGTTTACCGCTTCCACAGGTTGGTGTGCACATGTTCTTCTATTTCTTTAATTATGTGGCTCTTTTTAAGCAGTTTAGGGCTTCAGCTTCAATGTGACCATATACGGTAATATCTAACTAGATCAGAGTAACACGCTTTTTTGGGGTATCAGTAATCTGGGGTAATGCAATTACTTTTTAAATAAAGTGACTAGAAACTGTAACCAAATACCTATGTTCAGTAAAGCGCCCAACACTGTCGCTTACTCCCTTTCAACGGATGTTCGCCTCACGAACACCCATGCAGCAATTGACTACCGCGTCTACACTCTGTCATACACCCCGTCGGCTCACATGTTGCCTGTTTGTGTTTTGGTGTGTATTTAGATGGGTAGCAGTAAAGTGTTTCTCAAATACTGGCAGGCAGACCAGCTCAACGACCGCTGCTACCAGTTGCGTAAAAAGATCATCACCTGCCAGAAAGGTAAAAAACAAAACAGACATTGACGTAGTTTTATGATTTTATTTTTGGGGGGATGGGTAATAAATATCCGTGACGACTATCAAGCGGGATGTACTTGATTTACGTCATGCTCTTGGTGACTGCACTCAGATACGTGCAGTGTGAAAAGTTATTTTCCTAACTTTTTTTCATTTCTTTAATATATTGAATGTGGAATGAGTTTTTTAGCCTCACTGTCGTGGCTCTCAAGTAATGTGGCTGCTACAAATACGTAATTAATCCATCTATTATCCGCGTCGATTAACCAATACATTTGATCGTCTCTAGATATTTCACCTCAATCCTGGTATTCAGTGAAGTGAAGTCGAGGGAGGCAGGTATTAAATGCAAATTTTTGTTTAACATTAAATTTCATCCTCATTTAACTTCTCAATTTCGGGATTTTATTTTGCAAATTTGCAGAATTTTTACAATATCTAAAATTATTTGATGTATAGTATTATATATTAACACAATTAATATGTAACATATTACAGTTCTGTGTCGAAAGAGTCAGTGGGGCAATTCTCTTGCCTCATGACAGAGGGCGATAGTGAGACAAAGCATTATGATTTGGCGCCTACCTCAGCCCCAAATCAAACAAAATAAGCAGTGCATTGACTTAATTTATAAGTAAGGATAGTTTTATCAATTTCTTTCTTCCTCTGACAATATAATGTTGAATAAGATGTAACTTGATTTATTCGTAAATCTGTGCCTCATCAGACACAAACCTCACTGTACACCATCGGCTGTATCCTACACAGAACCAGACATTATAAAAAGTTAAATTTTACTTTTAGGCATATAATCTTTACGAAATTGAATTGAATTTTATTTATTTTCCAATGTAAAAACTCATTGCTGGCTCTCATTAAATCGGTCAATTTTATGTTAGGGTTTTTTTTTCAGTTTGCTTTTAACAATTCAAATTGGTCAAATTGGTAAACATCTGTAGTTTTTGTTGTTGATATATATTATTATCAATTTTGGAGCAAAATACATATTAAATATGGGGTGTCCTTAAAAAAAAATCCAATTTTAAATATGTTCTCGATTAAGTATGTTTTAATAATGCCTACCTGATTTCAAAAAGTACTTATACACTTATTTAATTTTATTTTACTTTTAAGAAAGCTGTTTGGGGCGGAACACATAAGAAAGTATGATTTGAACTTGGGGGACTGCTGGGGACTGAGATCATCCCTGCAGTTTTTTTCTTTCTTTCTATGTTTTCTATGTGCAGCATCAAAATGGGGTGAGTAAGAAAAGGCCTGCTCCAAGTTTAGTTCAAACGCCAATTCAAACCCCCAAAAAAATGAAAAAAGAAGAGTGTATTCGAGTTGTATAAGAAATGCACGTACTAGCACGGGCATCATGAATGAGCTGACTAAAGCTGCAACGATGACACAAGCTAGGAGACAGCGAGTTCCAAATTCTGTACAGCTACTTCAAGGAATATTTTTGTTAATACTTTTGCCAAATTTATGTCTCTTAGAGAAAGTTACTTCAACAATTGATGACAAGAAGTATTTGGCGAATACTTTGACAATCTATTGGATCTTGATATTTTTGCGTTATACTTCTACTTAAGACATCATTATTTCAATTGTTCAACTGTATTTTGGCTTTTCTCAACCCAGGTATCGTACACCTTTTTCATGGCCAGATACAAGCACTTTTAAAGGGCATTTAAGCCAATTTTTCGCCAGTACACTTGAGAGAAGAAATCCCGTGTTAATCATGTATTTTGAAAATCCATAAATATATTTGCCATTTGCATATGCGATCTTAAGCATGCGCAACCTATGGGGGGTGACCTGTGAAGCCCTTTGAGACTCTTTGTGATTAAGGGCTATACAAAATGACGCCTTATAGGACATTACCATACAAACTAACGCCAGCTGCCGTTAATAATGATGGAAGAAATGCAATTGCGAAGCAAAACCACTGTAGACATTTTGAGAAACATGGCAACAATTTCAAACATTTACAAGCACTTTTCAATTCTTGAAAATATATTGGATAAAACAAAGTGTCACCTTTTCTTCCAGTGGTCCGTGGCTGGCTGATTCGTAGTCGTGCTCGACGTCGGCTAGCATCTCGGCATAAGGAAGAAGGCAGTGTGCAACGCTTCCTGCAGGGGGCGGAGAACATGGGGCTTCGCACCTACGACCGATTGGTCATACAGAACGCGTCCGATATCGCACGGGAAAGCGATCGTCTGCGCTGCCATGGCAACGGCAACCTCATCGGCAGAACAAGCCCGCCGCTCGGAGAGAGGCCCGACCCGGTCGGCAAGGAGGAGGAGCAGCCAGTTAAAAGGTAATATGCATATGTAATTATTTGTTTTTCTTTTTTTTTCTCATATTACTATTGTCTTTATTAAATCAATTACTACTGTTATTACTTATATAACTTACATATTGTTACTAAACCTTTCTTTCTGCTACGGGTACACATAAGCCTTAAAAAGGCTGAGCAAAAAACTTATTCTCCATAGTTTGTAATTCGTTTGTTGTTTTTTAGCACTTGCTTCCGGGTGTCATTTACAATACAGCCATTAATATGTAATTATCATATAATACACAAAAAAATGTTATCTGATATTTTTGCCATATCGCCCACTCCATTGTGATTATTATCTTCAGTATTTAATCAACCAGCATTTTTTTTTTACACCTTCATTTTTAAGTTCATGAATACAGTGTTAATAAAAAATACAAAATATTTTAGAATAAAAAGTCTACATTTATTTTGTTAATCATTTAAAAATCCATATTAACAGTTACAGTATATTAAAGCTTCTACCTTTATTTTTACTACTAATGGTTACACATGGTAAATCCCCACTGAACAAAATGGATTTTTACACCGTTAGCAGAAAGTTTCTCTAATTTAACGGATGTTTTTTCTATTTTTTAGGGATTTTAACTTGCTTCTTGAGTAAAATGAGAAAATGTCATTATTTGAACAAGAAAATTATTTCATGTTGTAGGTGCAAGACAATTTGCTGTCATTTTTTATTATTTTCTACCATGTTTAGAAAATAGTTGTAACAATTTTAACACATTTTTTGTGCATGACCGCTTTTACAGTATATCCATTATCTTTAAATACCAATTAGAATTTGGGGTTAAAAGCCCCAGTTCCGAAAACAAAGGCTGTTTTGGTTCACACAAGCTTTTAGATAAAGTATCTAAGCCCAAAAAGCTTTTCTGAAGGTTAATTGAGGCCATATTTACAAAAATATACGCTAGCACCAGGTGCACCTGCACAATCGGGAACTTCTGTCAATATGTATGCAATGTACGAGATACTAATGTATTGTTTGGAACCAAAATCTTAATGACCTGAAAGTGTCCTTGTCCTTGTGACATCTGCTTCTTGCTGTCCAAATATACACACATGCGTTTTGAGGGAGTAGCTAAATCAGATGAAAGTATCTATTAAGTAATGCTAATGCACAAATTAAATGAAACCCACGTAATTTCTGCACAGATATTCAAATACTTTTCCCTGTCACTTGCGCACATGTCCTCTCACATGACCCACCCAACCCCCCGGGGACTTCCTTTGCATGCAATCACAGGACGGACGGAGATTAGCGTAGGGAATATCATACTGAATGTGACCAAATTACTGTAGGGAGATTATCTCTAAAGCTTAATCTCTTGTCTCATTATCCTTCAATTGGCCTCCTTAGCTGAGATTTGAGGCGTGACAAGTGGATGCGTGACTTTAATCCTTTATTGGGGGAAAAAAGCTAATTGCATTTTTTTGTATAAGAAGTCATTTTCCTAGTTTTGAGATATTTAAACTTTATTTTTCTAGTGAAAAAAGGAATATTTAGAATTTGGAAACTGTTGTTATCTTTAACATTTTTTTTATTTTTATTTTTATCCTGAGCTCAGTGTATCCAATCTGACATCACTTATCATATCATCATTTTGTTCTTTTGTGCATGAGTGTGCGTATATTCATGCTCTTCCTGATAAATATTCATTCCCGCTTAATAATGCTTGGTGACTCAAGTAGTAAGGAAAGCAGTAAAGGTGAAAGCCAGATGTAACAGTGTGATTCCAGATAGTATTTCTTCTCTAATTTTGGAAGAATGTTTTACAATTAGCAAAAGTATCGATTATGTGCTAGATAGAATAGTTTTGATTAAATATCTATTATGAATTAAGAATGTGTTGGTTTTTTTCAAGGTAAAAAAAGAAAACAAGTTACAAGTATAATGAAAAAGAGCACTATTTTTTTAGCAAAACGTCGAGATTTATTTGTGTGTGTGTTGTGGATACTCCTTTTAAACACAAACACACAGAACAATGCTACTCTGCTAAAAAAATAATTCTAACACTAAAAAAATGGTACTTGTCTTCCATCCATCCATTATCTGCACTGCTTATACTTAGTGGGGTCGTGGGGGTGCTGGAGCCCATCCCAGCTATCTACGGGCAGTCGGCAGGGGACATCCTGAACTGGTGGCCAGCCAGTCGCCTACTCACTCGCTCATTCACACTTAAGGACAATTTGGACCGGCCAATTAACCTGAGGTGCATGTTTTTTGGTATGTGGGAGGAAATCGGAGTTCCCGGAGGAAACAGGGGTAAAATGCAAACTCTACACGGGGAGGCTGCGGTAGCTGGACTTGAACGCTGAACCTTTGTGCGCTAACCACCCTGCCGCCGTGCCGCCCTTGCACACGTCTTTCGTCATCTTATTTTTATCATTAATATCTATTTTATTTTTCTTAACATAATAAAAAGAATCAACCCTAAAAAATATTTCTCCTGCCAAGGGTGTAAGATTTTGTTTTGTTTAGCATTCATCAAAAACTGCACTGTTGATTTAAATTACAGTACATTTGTTCCAACCCTATGTATGATTTCTAGGGTTCTAGAAAAAAGTTGTGGGAACCCCGGAACCCGAGTCATCCGTCACTTTCGATCCAGTTCGGTGCCCGTCCCCTTGGCTATGGAAAACTTGACCCCGTCCCTTAAACAAGCACATCAGTCTAACTCAGACAACGCCGGCTCATGTGTAGCTTCCTCGCCCCGAAAGCAACCACCCCCGAAACCAAAAAGGGACCCCAACACACGGCTGAGCGCTTCATACGAGGTGGTCAGCGCCGGCTTGGTGATGGCGATCAAAGGCAGTGCCACTCCAGAAAGTGAAGCCTCGCCTGCTGGGAGCCCCCTGAAATCCCAGCTGTCACCAACAGACCCTGCAGGTACATGTATCTTTATTTTCCGCACTATATGGTGATCCGGGTTATAAGTCACACACCCCAAAAGTAGTTGTTTGTGATATTTTATTTCATCCACAATAAACGGCGGTGTACTGCAAAACTTTCCTACCCTAGTGACGTCCTACCTTGGGCTGACCTGACAGCAGTAATTTTGCTTTCTTTATAACCAAGTAAAACCGGCAAAATTTAAACTATGAATTGTTGAAAACAGAACTTTTATTGATAATACAGGCGAGTGTTGGCATGCATACCTACACTACTTGATTACTGTAGTCAACAAACCACGCTAGAAAGCTTCCTGAGAAAAACACACCAGGCTTAAAAGCTACATCAAGAAGCATTATTTTGCAGCATTGAAAGAGTCAAATAAGACAAAATAAAAACAAAAACCGTGATTAATCACCGCTTTCCAAGGCACAATTCGCTATCAGCATTGGTTAGACCTATGTTTTTCAACCAGTCTGCCCAGGCACACTAGTGTGCCGTGAGACCTTGTCTAGTGTGCCGCTGGAATTTGCCCACATTTATCTTTCCCCAAAAATCAGGCCATTATTCAGTATTTTTGCTATGCTCAGACAAGGAACTGTAATAGTCATCCATGTCAGTAGGTGGCAGTAGATTTTTAGATACTTTTTATATACTAATTATCGGCTCATGAGGTAGTACAGTGAAATATTTGACATAACATAATTTTCAAACATTTTCGACAGACGGTCTGCCTCTGAACTTTTTTATAAATAAAACTGTACCTTGGTTGAAAAATGGTTGAAAAACAATGGGTTAGGCGGAATTTCAGAAAATTGCTGTAAGGACTATGGTAGCACAAAAAATAAACAAATGCCATATTTACGAGGAAAAACTTTACTAATCATAATAGCATGCAATGGGAATCAAAGCCTTGAGTGCATCAGATCCTACTCACTACACTATTAGGGTTGCACTAGGCACATGAAACGGCATTAGGTATATTATCATCACACATTTTTAGTCAGCTTCCAATTGGTTGATGTTATTACTGGGCCGGGCCACAAAACCATTTTTTGACATTAAACCGGCCCGTGGCACAGCCAACTCACAAAGCCTTTGCGGACTGCACAAGATTCTGAACTGAATGACGAGAAAAGCATTGTGGGAAGTAATTCTTCAGTCTTTAAATATATTAATAAACGCTTGGCCTTACTTTTCAAAAACTGCTTCACTTTGTTTGAAATTACTTCAAAAATGGGTTGATTTTTTTGGAGCCACCTGGAAAAAATGTTTCTAAAAAAATGGATTGTACATTTAAATACAATACAAGTTTGGACTGATACACTACTTGGGTTAATTTGACAGAAATTCCTGGCTTGTTTTGCCCAAAAAACCCAAAACCTAACTTTTTATTTAGCAAAAGAGATTAGTCATTTTGTTTCAAAACATCCCCAAAGAAATCTTTTCTGGTTATTTCAACTCAGAAAAGGCAGTGAAGAACAACCCCTCAATACTTTTCTATTTAACATTGTGTAAAATTGAGTGCCTCCTGGTGAAGAACAAAACACAATTATTTTTAAAAAGTATATTGATTTGGACAATAAGTAAAAATGCATTAGTTATCTTATAAGGGTGTATTTTTTACTCGTCAGTCAAGAAATTTAATTTTCTTAGATGACATGAGGCTCACGTAAAGGGAACTGACATGATTGTCCGCCACCTTGCTGCTAACGGTGCCTGACAACTTTAGTAGAAACTCAAAATAAGGAGAGCAAACAATAATTTTAGGAGGGAAACCTTATGAAACAAAATTCCAACCTCTTCTAAAGGCCCTCCCCTAAGCCATTTTTATGAAATCTAGGTTACCAAAAAGCAGATTCTCACTTAAGAGTGTGGAATGAAAGCAACATGAATTACCAAGCGTGACAAAGATAACAGTCAAAACAATGAACAACAGTTTGCAATAACAGTCAAAATAACGGACTGGCATCCTCTGAAATCTCCTTTTGCAGGTGTTTAATATTAAAAACAGGAGAAACGTATCAGACCAGGTGAAAGGCTGGGCATAAAAATAACAATAAAAAAGGAGAAAAAAGGTGTGTTTTGGTCACCTTGAGTTTCCATAGTTTATGTTATTGCTACTGCTTTGAAGCAATCATTTCTGGTTGCACTACAAAATACTACTTTACATGTGGGGTCAAGTAATGTACATTTTCCCTTTAAGACAGAAAAACAAAAACATGTTTTTTTATTGTTATTCTTTGGTTAACATCTTGAAAATGAAAAAAAAAAAATTCGGTGTATTGAAGATCTGATTACCCCTGACCATTATTTACAAATGCCTTGAACTTTTTTCAGGGTCCAAGCCTCGCCCCCACAGTGACGACTACACGACCATGAGGAAGGTACCCCCGCCCAAACCCAAACGCAGCCCAAACACCAAGCTGACGGGCTCTTTCGAGGAAATCAACGCGATGGCGCCCCTCCTCCACCAGCTGCGGCCGGCTGACATCAAAACCGCCTCGCTGTCCCGCTCCATGATCCAGAAAACGGCCTCGCTAGATGCGCCGCGTAGCTTGTCTCTTAGTCTCTATCAGGGCCATGATGAGGAGGACATCTACATCGAGATGCTGGGCTCCCATCCCCGTTCTCAAAGCCTTCACGAGCCGCCCGGCAGCCCGGAAGATTCCGATTCGGAAGCCGTTTACGAGGAGATGACTTTTTTCCCTCCTGATGACGCCGTGTTGCCGACACCGCCAGCGGCCACGATAACCAAACCATCCAAGCTGGAAGTTCTCACCCTAGGCCGATTGACATCCGGCATGCGTCGCCCTCAGAATGAAGAGAGTAAGCGGTTTACGTCAGGGGTGACAGCAGCATTGGACATCGCTCAGCCATTCTGTGGCGTTCCGAGGAAACGTGGAAAAGACGGCAGCGTTGAGATACCTGCCCCCTTTCCCAATCTGCTTCCTCATCGACCACCTTTGCTGGTGTTCCCTCCGTCTCCCGTCACCTGCTCCCCTGCTTCGGACGAGTCTCCTCTTACTCCCTTAGAGGTAAAGAAGCTTCCGGTGTTTGAAACCAATCTCAATTACAGTGCCGGTCCAGACAGCCCGCTTTCGCCCCAATACATACGCCAGAGAGCCGACTCTTCTCCGAGTCTCACCGTCCTCATGCAAGAGAAAAAGCCCACCCCTCCTCTGACCCCACCACTTCCTCTTTCAGCCAGTAGTGGCCCACCCCCTCCGTACAGACCACCTTCTCACTTTCCCTTTCCACCTGAAGCAGGCTTCCTGGCCCTGACACGGACTTCCTCTGTCACCGGGACGCAGTCGGAATCCTCCAAGTCGCAAAGTTCACAGAGACCGAGTGTGGAGCCATTGGGCAAGCCACCCCCTTATTCCCCAGGGAAAATATCCCGCCCGGAACCTCGCAGAGCTCACTCCTGCTCCTCTTCACCTCTGTTGTTCAACCCAGCCAACGGAAGACCCCTGACCAGTCCTTTGGATGAGCTCAACACTATGTTCAGCACAGGGCGCACCCTTCTAAAGAAGACCTCCACGGGACGCAAGATGCGAGATGGAGGTTTGTCACTTTTATATCATACAGTTAACTCAGGATCAGTGTTGGGCACATTACCGAAAAACAGTAATTCGTCACAGTTACTAGTTACTTTTTTGAAATGTCACTCAGTGTCACATGGGTCATCATTTGCTACTGGTGGACAGTCAAAAGTTGTAAATTCGGATTTGATACGAGCATCTATGGTAAGGTGAATATCTCCATGAGGAGAAATTCATTGTTCTTTCAATATTGCTGTCAAAAAAAAGGTTGTATGTTAGTGTTGTCACAATTGCCCATTGCCCTCACTTGGGCCCGCCCGTTTGGTGCCAGCTGCTGCTCATTGCCCGATTGGCTTCCCTCCTATTTAAACTCAGTGCTCTCATTCACTCCTTGTCAGTCCGTCAACGAACCTCTTCACTTGCAATATTTTGTATTTTGACTCTGTCAAGTATCCTGCTTATGTATCCAGTATCCATTATCGATCCCGCCTGTCTCGTCCTGTCTGGTATCTTGCTCCAGTCTCCAGTATCAAGTATTGATCCCGTCTGTCTCGTCTTACCCGGTATCTTGCTCCAGTCTCCAGTATCCGGTATCGATCCCGCCTGTCCCGTCCAGTCCGGTATCTTGCTCCAGTATCCAGTATCGATCCCGTCTGTATCATGCTGTCCGGTATCTTGCTCCAGTATCCGGTATCGATCCCGTCTGTCTTGTCCTGTCCGGTATCTTGCTCTAGTCTCCAGTATCCGGTATCGATCCCGCCAGTCCAGTCCGGTATTTTGCTCCAGTATCTGGTATCAATTCTGTGTGTCCTGGCCTGTCCAGTTTCTTGCTCGTCTATCCAGTATCCGGTATTGATCCCGTCTGTCCCGTCCTGTACGATAGCTTGCTCCAATATCCAGTATCTATCCCGTCTGTCCCGTCCTCTCCGGTATCTTGCTCGCCTATCTAGTATCCGTGATTGATCCCGTCTCTCTTGTCCTTTCCGTTATCCTGCTTGTGTAGCCAGTATCCGGTATCGATCCCGTCTGTCACGTCCTATCCGGTATCTTGCTGTTGTATCCAGAATCTGGTATCGATCCCGTCCTGTCAGGTATCTTGCTCTTGTATCCAGTATCAATCCAATTTGTCCCGCCCTGTCCGCTATCTGCTCGTGTATCCTGTGTCTGGTATCGATTTATCCTGTACCGTGTCGATCTCTTCTGCCCAGCGATAGCCAAATCGCTGGCGTTTGTGTTCCAGTGCATGACAGTCCCGTTCCCGTAAAATAAAGCTTGTGTGAAAAAGTTTTGCGTCTGGGTCCACCGTCTGTTCAGGTTCTGACAAGTGTTCCAGTGGTATTCAGCAATTAGAGGACACTAGCATATGAGCTGAATTCAAGTATTGGAATGACACAGTAACGCACCCTGTACTAATGACAGTAGAGTTACTAGATTTTATTAATAACACTTACAGTACTCAATTCTGAGAAAAGTAATTGTTTTGCGTTAGTCCCAACACCAATTATGACAATAATAATAATAATAATATACTTAATACCAACTTGTAAGTTGTGGGACTGCGGAGGCTTTGTTTTGTTTGTGAGCCATAAAACAAGACCATAAAGCTCCTGTTGTCATTTTTCATTTGTGCCTTCTCTTCACGCTGAAAACCCATGAGCCGAATGGGCATTAGTGAGGGGGTGAAGGCAAGTTAACCTCTGCTTTATTGTACCATGTCCCATTCTGCGTGTGTCCATTTTGTGTTGTATTCACTGTAATAGGTTATCCATTCAAGTATGGACTTGATTTATGTTGTGCTGGCTGATTACCGTCTGCACTGCCGTGTCGAGTCAATAGATAAGTAATAGTCCTGTGTTTTTCATTGCAGGTGTTTCATTTCCTGAAAATCCGCTGTTTTTTTATTGAGAGATGTTCTTACTAACTGCCCTCTTTGGCACTTCTAAGCTAGTCCATTGGTTGCACAACAAAGCTAAGGCTTCAATCGGGGACTGCAGGCACATTGTGGTGACTAGGGTTGGGCAGATCCAAATATCAATAGTATTGATACTAACCATCAATTGGATCGGATCAATACTATTATCCTGGGGTTGATACTTCAGTCCTCCAACAATTTCCCCAAAGTGGTGCTTCTATATGTAGACAATGCAGCCCTCTTCACTATAAGTTTATGCCTTGGTGTGCGACTGGCAGGCACATTATTAGCAACTCTTCCTACCAGGCTGAAGAGCGGGCCAAATCTATGTGCCAGCCTCTAACAGAAGGTAAAAATGACAGGCAAACAGGAAGCGGAGCACAGTATGGACTTTTTTCAACTACAATAGAAGGACATTGCCACGACTAATATGGGTGGTAAAGTAGTCTGCTACTGTAGCAACGCCACCCATCTACATAATCACCCCCAAAAAAAAACTCACCCTGCAGATATCAACTGGCTGCAACCAAAAATGTATTTTGTATTTTCGTTACATAGCTGCTGTTTTAGTTTGACCCTTGGCTTTTGTTCTGAAACAGTTGCAAAAAAATATTCCTCCTAATTTCATATACTGTCAAAGTTTGCCATGTAGTCATTTGAAGATAAATTAAAAAATATTTAGTGCCTAAAATGTAGGTGCTCTGTGCATCGTAATTCTAAATTAAAGGAGAAGGGTTCAATTATTCAATGATCATGTCCAAACAAAAAGTAAAGGTATAAAATCGGTATCGACTACCATGTCTATACTGAGATCGTTTTAATACCCACGTTCCCAGTATCGCCCCTAGTGGTCACTAATGAGACAAGAGGCACTCCGTAGGAAAAGTAGTAATTAAGGGCATGGAAACCCCGGGATGCTAATGCAAAAGCTGACCTTTATTTGAAACTAGGCCAAAGATATTTCCCCATATATAATCATTGTCATGGTGTGTCCTTTGCGGATCGGCCACGCCTCTGAAACCTAATCATGAGGAAAAGCCATCAGTGACCTTATTGTCTATTTTGCTAGCTGTGGCACTTTTTGTCCTGTCGGTATACAATACAATTTAAATGATTTGTGGCGGCTTCCATACGAAACTGAGCTTATAATGCCATGTACTAATCATCACGCTTTTAGTCCTACAGATGTTTATTTTTTGTTTTTGGATATTTACCTTCACTTAAGTTGTAAAGATCAAAGCGGCGCTGCCACGAGCGGCTGCCTTTTCCAGCAGCTGCCCTATTGTTATTGTCTGCTCCTATCTTCGGTGTTTTTTCTTCCCGTTTTGACAACTACACTATGGATTACTTCTATCCTATGGACATGGGTTTTAACGCACAAGAAATGCGTGTATTCAAGGAATTTCAACTCCTTGCCCTGAAAAATTCTCGTGCCGGCGTGATGAAGGGGCCTATCGTGGAAGAAAAGCCGGAGCTAGCAAAGCGGCTAGCGGCGTTATAAGTCTTTGGTACCATCCGTAATCATGGTAAATGCGAACTCACGACCAAATAAGATCATCGAGTGCTGGTGGAAAACATCGAAGCGCACAGGGAGCGCAGTTGCTGTGTTTTGCGGAAACGTGGCTCACGTTTAGCATTCCGGACGCTAACGTGTAGCCACCCGGAGCTACCCGGAGCAATCCGGCTTCAACGCCGCTAAACAGAAACACGAAAGCCGGGGGGAATCGGAGAGGAGGCGGACTTGCTAACACGAGGTGGTGTATCCCTGGATTTTCACAAAGAACAGTTTTCCATCTGCCGCAGGGATGTCGAATTTTTGGACTGGCGTGACGTCATCCACTTCGTTACAAGCACCCCTAGGGCATCATGTTCATCTGTTAATAAACAACGGGGTAGACTGCTGGAAGTGTGAATTTCCCTACGGGGATGAATAAAGTATCTATCTATCTATCTATCTATCTATCTATCTATCTATCTATCTATCTATCTATCTATCTATCTATCTATCTATCTATCTATCTATCTATCTATCTATCTATCTATCTATCTATCTATCTATCTATCTATCTATCTATCTAAAGACAATTAATATCTGCTTATATTTCAAAAGAAGACAGGGTCACTGTTGAAAGCTAATTAGCTGGGCAAACAAGTCAATAAAATGTCTATAAACTGAGGATGATAGGACTGTTATTACTGCGGCCCTTGGGCCGTTTACTCGATGCTGTTTTCAAATAAATGGGGGCAGTAGAATCGCTCAGGAGGTAGAGCGCTCGTCTTGGGGCTAGGTTCGATTCCTGGTTTACCGAGGTAAATGTCGAAGTGGGCAAGACACTGAACCATTAATGACCCCGATAAGCAGTTAGGCACTTTGCATGGCTGTTGACGCTATCGATGTGTAAGTGTGTGTGTGTGTGTGAGTGGGTTTAGCACATAGTAAAGCGCTTTGGGAGGTCTTAAATGACTTGAAAAGCGCTACATAAATGCAGACCATTTATTCTGTACCATCAAAATAGGCAAAAACACAGTGCCCAACAAAGAGTGTTGGCCCACCAAGTACCTTTTGTCATTTGCCACCATTTAGGCTACACATTTTATGCTACAAACTTAGAGGAGAGGTTTCTTGTTTGAGGTGTCCTTAAAAGTTGAAAGTTCAATATTTTTCTCGATCTAGTATGTGTCAATAATGCACAACTGAGTTCAAAGAACCTTTACAAAATTTTCCACCGCTGCTTTCATCTTACTTTTAGGCACTATTTAGGGTTAAAAGCCCTCATTTGCGCTACTTTTTCATATGCCAGACTTTGTAGTCGCTAACTGACTGTGATTTTTAATGGTCTCATTGTTAAGAACCAGAACAGGACGTGAACCCAAATGCGTGAAGTTTCTCACACAAGCTTTTATTTTACGGGAAATGGGGCAGTCATGCACGTTAACCCAAACGCCAGTGATTCGGCGATCATTGGGCGGAAGACGTAAGGGAGCAGTTTGGCGTGGAATGACAGGAAGCCAGAGATTGACGAGATCGATACCAATTGCTCGAGCAGATATCGGACAGAGGGAGGGATACCGGACACGACGGTACGGACAGGATTGATATCAAAACTGGATATCGAAATTAAACAGGACAAACTAGACGGGAACGAAACTGGATATCGATATTAAACAGGACAAAATAGACAGGAACTATAGTGGACAGGAAACACAGGCAGGGAACCGGAGGAGTCAAAACCCATGTCTTGCGGGGCAGAAGTTTGTTGACGGACGGACAAAGGTTGAGTGAGAGCACTGAGCTTAAATAGAAGGGAAGCGAATCTGTCAAAGAGCCGCAGCTGGCGCCACACGGGCGGTGACAATTGGGCACCATGGCAAAAATGACACTCATGATCCAAAAACACGTGTACTCGGCCCCTTAAATGAGAGCTTATAACGGCGCAGTGAAAACATTAAGTGTTCGGTGGCACGTCGCGAAATTTCACACTTTATTTCTGTACATAACTTAACTGAACTTGAAATCAGCCAATTGTCAAATTGGATTCCTCCATAGTCCACAGCATTGCAGCCACAAAGAAACCCTCCTCACATGCATGTTTTCATGCGAGCTGCTGTTTCCTGTAGGAGTATTAGTTGTGGCGAAGTTAATAATACATGAGCTTTGCAACGATGAGGATGCCTATCAAATATTCAACAGCTCGCAAGTGTTCTACAGAAGCCGGTACCACGGGCCAAAAGCGGCGCTCTGGGAGACCCTTTACTGTTATCTAAGAATTTTTAGAAACTGCGCTGCCATCACAGGCCTCTTGTATCCGCTCCTCTGAGGCTGGCCGCCGTCACGTCGCCGAAACGGTTGAGGGTGCAAGCGCCTGAAGGCCTTATAAGAGGCGGAACAACAGTTTTTCCTGACGTGACGTTGCCAGCTTTATTTTTTCACGGGTGAGCACGCGCTCCTACGCAGGCGAATCGCTTGCGTGGTGGAAACTGGGTTGGTGACAGGGGGAGTTTGCACTCCTGGGAGACGGGCGGGTGACGGGATCGCAACCTCGCTGTTATTTTGAGTAGGCAGAGCAAAGCGGCCCACTTAGATCTGAGGGCAGCAGCATACCGACAGGCTTAACAGGATGCTCCACTTCCGCTCCCTCTCGGCCGTTGAGCCGCTCGGTTTGATACCCGATGCCGGAGGCCAGGCCAGAGGTTATGCTGGCTATCCCAGACATCCCTGCAAGGAGCAGCTGCCTCCTTCATCCTCAGGGAATGAGCAAACTGGGGCGATACTGGAATTTTTTTTTGCAGTCTGATCCAAGTAAACGTGGGGTAGTATCGATCGATACCAATTATATTCTGCTTTTGGAAGTCATGACCATTGAATAATTGAACCCATCTCCCCTTACGTTAGTTTATAATTTCCATAAACACAGCACAAATATCTTAGAAACTAAAATGTTTCGTTTTTCCATTAAATAATGACTTTTGTAAACTTTCACAGTATACAAATTTAATAAGTATATTTCTGTTTCAACAAAAGCCAAGAGAGGAAACAAAAATACCAAAACAGTATAACAATGTCAACTAAAGTGCTGAAATAACTACCTAATAATTACTACGGTATAAAGATGAATAAAAATATTTCAATTAAGAGTCCAACCAAAAATGGAGCAATGGAAGTAAAATACAAATACAGTATAATGTCAACAACAATACTATAGTATCTTCCATTGTAATTGTATTCATTAGTTGAAACTCAAAATAAGGAAAGAAAACATAAATGCATTTTGAATTTGTAAGGAGGACCAAAAGATGGGTCTTGAGATGAGAGGATTCCATCCCATCTCAAACCCCTCCCTTGACCCCTTTCTTTCAAGCTTACAAAAAGCACACAAGCCCTAAGGGGTGTACAAATTAAATACCAGCGACGTGATTGGCCAATAGCGACCATACCGTAATGTTTGAAATAACAAACAATAGTGCGCAATATTAGTCAACGTAAAGAACTGGCATCCTGTGAAATCTCCTTTGCAATTGTCCAATATTAAAAGCAGATTGAACTTGTCATAAAAGCAGTAAATAAAATAAATGATCAATTGTTTTTCAATGGCTCAGTTGTCATGAAGATAACGGATTGACCATTTTTTTGTTCAGGAACAACAACATGTTTACATTTTTGGTTGCAGCTCGTTGATTGCTTTTCTTGTGTGTTTTTGTCAATTTATGGTGTTGCGATAATAGCAGACTACTTTTCTGGTGTCGAAAAAAAGTCTACACCATGCTGTGTTTCGTATTTGCCTTTGTCATTTTTAGCTCCTTGGGGGGTACTGTTAGGGACTGGCATACCTCCCACCACCAGAGGGCCCAAATTGGCGTTTTGAACTGGACACGGGTGTGTCAAATTATCACACACCTTTGTCCAATCATCCTGAACCCTTTAAAAGGGCATTTTTGTCTAGCAATCTCCTGAGCCATTGTCATTGTTTTTTGTGCCCACTTGTTTGTTTGATACTTTAGTCCTGATTTTGTTAATAAATACCGTATTTGTTCTGAACACCTCCCCCACATAGGGTTATCCACCCGGCAAAACTTAATAGGTAGGCCTCAACGATTTGGACCTTTCTTCTGCCTCGCAGAAGGCAGCAGCGGGCCAGGTAGGGACAGGTGCTAAAATTTTGCCTGTCATTCTGTAGTTAAGAGTAGCAAAGCGTGCTTGGTGAGAGAGAGAGAGAGAGAGAGAGAGAGAGAGAGAGAGAGAGAGAGAGAGAGAGAGAGAGAAAGAGAGGGCTTGGGCTGTCTGTGTAGAACAGACGCTCTTTGAAGAAATTGGTGGAGGAGCAAAGTATCAAAACCAGGACAATAATTCTGATCCGATCCGAGTATTATCTTAATATCATTATATTGATATTTGGATCGCTCTGCCCACCCCTAGAGCAAACTGCAGAAATCCCGGTGGGGAGGGAGCAGGTGGTCTTGGCAGTCTCCGGGAAATCACTGTCATAAGACTTCCCCTCCTGTCTCCGCCCCAACCTGTCAGCTGCAACGCTTGCCAGGAATCGAACGAGGTCCTTCGTCATTGTCTCCTCTGTGCCATTCTGATATGATTCATCTCTTCTTGCGCTTACCTCTGTCAACTTACGACATGTGGCGGACTGGCAACAGGTCTATATTTGGGTCCACAGGGGGGATGAATAGATGAATAAATGAATGAGCCTGAGATGAAGAGGGAGAAAGTCGTTCCCAGAATGGAGTGGCTGTTGAAGATATGACACCGGCGCTAGTATGCACGGATGAATTGAAGAAAAGTACTCATTCAGTGTAAAAGCATGTGATCCTTGAGCAGTGGTTCTCAAATGGTCTGACTCAGGACCAGTGTTACTGAAAAAAGTATCTTGTTACTTGTTGCTTGGTTATGCAACTGCGTTATGTTATTTTTTCACCGGCTCCCCTCCATTTGACAGTTAGTTCCCTTCGAGACACAGTTTTTTATCTTGTGATTGGTCAATATGCATTTTTTTGGGGGGTGATTGTGTGTTGTTAACTTTAAATGTATTGAGCAAAAAGGTGAAAATTGATTTTATCTTTTTTTTTGTAGATTTTTCAATGTTGAAATTATATTTCCTGTGTATTTCAGTGTTGACGTGTTAATATGAATGCGTAAAGTTTACTGTTTTTTCTTATTCAATCTCTTGTTTCCTTTTTTTCCTTTTGTATTTCTTTTTTTCTTCCATTCTTAAGTCATTCGGTACATAATATTACATAATGATTGTTAAATGTAGGTATTAAAACAAAAAACAAAACCTGAAGAGCCGTTTGCAACCCGAAAGAACCAGTTCTCTAAAAACAGTCAAAATTCCCATATCTTCAAGGAAACTCCGGTTGAAGACATCACTATAGTGTTTCGTATGTGCTCAGAAAATTTCAAATTAGTTGGCATACAACTTATTTTTAAAGTAAAGGAAATAATTATTTTACCTGAGTACAGGGTAATTCAGTTACTAACTCAATAACTTTTTGGAAGCAGCGGTGAATAACTATAACTAATTATTTTTTTAAAGTAACGTGCCCAACACTGCTCATCAGTTGGTATTAAGCATTTTGGAATTTTTTTCAGTGTGATAAATAACCATTATATGGCAGGAGCGGGTTTGTTCGGATATTTCTCCACACATCGAGGAAACCTCAACCTTCTAGTCTTGCTTCTTTTATCCAGCGATTAAAGTGTGTAGGCGGCCCATGGTGAGCAGGCGTATTGAAGCTGTGTGGTCAGAGTAGCCAAGATATGGACACGTACAGACCGTAAACGCTTCAACTTTTTCACTTTCTAAAAAGATGACAGAGTCGCCTCTTCAATTTCTGGGGAGAGAGGGATGACGTTTTGTGCAGGGAATGCAATCGTGGTCACACTGTAATCGAGTGATCACGTCACCTAAAACGCCGGGTGCTGAAAAGTTTTTGCAAAATCAATGCATCGTTCATGGATAGGTTCAATGTTCTTGCAAGAAAATCTTATTTTGTAAGCAAAGTGCCCTTGGGTTCTTAGAGCGCATAGTTTAGTTATTGGAGGTATCAAAAATTCAACAACAAAAAAAGTACCAAAGTGAAAGCCATTTATCTCAGAATTTTTCTTGGGAGCAAATATTTTCAAGAAACTTGGCAATGTTACTATTGTTTACCAAACAATGGTAAATGCTAGAAATGAGGGTTGAGCTTTCTTTTGGTATGACCTATGCCGATAAAGCTACATAACAAACTTTTCTGTAAGCCTTCAAATGTGAATCAAAACTGCAAAACATTTTTCATGTTTCAAATAAATGTTTTATTTATTTATTTTTCAGAAAACTAGCAAGCGGAAAAAAGGGAACTAAATCCTTAATCCCAATTTTTTCGTATGGATAATTTTCCACAAGGAAAAAATCACCGTAACCTGCCTTAGAAGCTAGGAAAGTTTAACTAAGAAACCCCCTGGCCTTCTCTCAACCCAACACTAATATAACTTTTGCACAGGTGTGACCAGTCGCTATTTCCGTGACCGGTGTTTAGCCCGGGGTTCGACCATACCATCCGGATGACGTAAACCATTGTTGTCGAGCAGAACCGACACATCACGACTTTGGGATACTCGAAAAGAAATGGCACATAAACACTCTTGCTAATCTTAACTCCTTCCCTGTTGTTGCTCCTTCGCTAGCCTTGACTATTTTTGTTGAGTCCTGCTCAGTGTTGGACGAGTACAGAAAAATAATGATTAGTTAAAGTTACGAGTGACTTTATTCACAATGTTACTCAGTTACTACTAAAACTACTGACACCATAAAAAAACGCGTTACTCCAAAAGTAACGATTAAGTTACAAATTACGGCACATACTCACATAGAAACCAACCACCTAAAATGGTTAAAAATAGCCACATAATAAAATAAATAGAATAAAAGGTGTACACCAATCAGTGGAAGCAGTGAAGCTTTCACATGTCTTGGTTTGTGCAATTTTTCAAACAAACACTTAGCTGAGACACTCCATATCAATTTTGTCTCTGTGTTATTCACCACTTTAAGATATCCTTCTCCATTTCCGGGTACTGTCCAATACGTTTTCTTTTTTTTCCCCGGGGACGGTGTATTGCAGAAAATGTTTTTACATACAAAAACAGAAAAAAAATCAGCTCACTTTTAATTGTGTGCTTACGTTTGTCACACTAATTTGAGGTTGGTTAGTTGTTCCTTCTCTGTACGCTGCCTGCCATTCGCTACTGGTGAAACACAACCCAATATGCACATATCAGCTAAATTAGGTACTTTATTTTAGTTGTAAATTTGTCTTCGATGCAACTATATACTGTACATTAGGAGAATGTATGCATTAAATTAAATGTTCTTGTACTATGAGCTTGAGATGATGCCATTATAACTTTCCTCAGATGTACTGTAAGATGAAGGGGTATGGAATATAAGCATTTGCTCCTGACGACCCCTTTTCGAACATATTATGTAATGTTATTTTGTTGTTGAGTTATTGTTTTTGTTCTGTTTTTATTTTAATGTTCGAATAAAGTTTTCATTCATACTCTGTAGGTAAGTGTAAAAGCAAACACCCTTTGTGGATTATTTCAATGAATTGTCTGCATTTAATGCGTAATGCAGTAACGCTCCATGTAGTAACAACATTTGAGTTGCCACATTTTATCAAAGCCAAATGTTTTTCTCAAATTGTGCCAACCAATTTTTGCCATTTTGACAAATTTTTAAAGGCCTGCAGGAAATGTGGTTCTGTATCTTTAAGGGCTTGGGAAATATCAAAATGAAGCTTACCATCATCTTTCATTATTTAAAAAACATATCTCTAGCTTTTACCGTTGTTTAGTGAACAACATTGCTTTCTTGAAAATACTTTTTTCAAAGAAAACAGAGAAAAATGTCTTTTTCTCAAAGGATGCATTCAAAGAACTTTCACTTCGGTATTTTTTTTTCAAATAAATAAATAAATATAAGGGCACTTTGCTTTAAAAATAACAGTTTATCGCAAGAACACTGGGCAGCACAGCGGCGCTGTTGGTAGCGCGTGTGCGGCACAGTTCTGAGGTCATGGGTTCAAATCCAGCTATCAACCTGTGCGGAGTTTGCATGTTCTCCCCGTGCTTGCGTGGGTTTCCTCCCACATTCCCAAAAAAACGTGCATGTCAGGTAAATTGGCCGGTCCAAAGTGTCCCTAGGTGTGAATGAGCGACCGAATTGTCTGTCCCTGTTTTCCCTGCGACTGTCTGGCAACCAGTTCAGGGTGTCCCCTGCCCACTGCCCGAAGATGGCTGGGATGGGCTCCAGCACCCCCGCGACCCTACTGAGGATAAGCGGTGCAGATAATGGATAGATGGATGCAAGAACACTGAACTGTTGCATGAACTATGTATAAAGAACTTTTCTGAGCCCAATGTTTCCTGTGATCACATGATTTCGGTCAACATGGCGATCGTATTCCCCTAGGCGACCGCCTTTCTGCAGACATGCATGTAACGTCATCCTTTCTGACCGGACGATGACTATGGGACTGTTATCTTTTATTGAAAGGAATCAACTCTGTTGAAGAGTTATTTGTCAGTATATGTCCATGTCTTTTTACCCTCACCACATTGCTTCACTACGCCTACTTCCCAATTGGGGCCACCAACCTAGACTCATTCGCCAGGTACAGAAGGTGGGCAAAGTGTCTTCCTCGATTTGTGCACAAAGATCTGATCAAAGTCCCACCTGCCATCTTATGGTGATCTATCATACGGAAAACTCTACCAGAAGCTCAGTACTTATCCTTGAGCAATGCCAAACCCTTTATGATAGTGTTTTTTTTTTCAATTATTCTTATATTTTGCCACTAAGGGACAATGCTTTTACAAACGTATTTATGTTATGGCATCGAATTGAGTTAATAACGCGTCACAGTCCACCTTACAGAGAAAAAGAATTGCATTCCAGGAACATGATTTAAGTAATGCATTAGTCTCAACACTGGTCCTGGTGCATTACAAACCGCGACACTTAGCGGAAATGATCATTCTGCTTTGCAAATCTGGATATTTACCCATGTGTTCTTTCCAGGTTACAACTCCAACATCAATTTACAAGGTCGGGCAGAGTTTGGCTCTGCCCCTTCCTCGCCATCTCTAACATTGCAGGACAAGAACGCCAATAATCATTCTGTGCACTCGTCAAGCCACGGTCCTGTTGAAAATGGCAACCAGATCCCGAATGGTAGGCGGATGTTTTGGTGGCTTCTTGTGATCACTGTCAAATAGATTGTGTGAATAATACTGATTACCACAGTCGTATATTCCTATTTTCTGCACAATGAAATACATCGTATTATAAGGCATACCCCCCAAAATGTGTTTGGTCCTGTATTTTTTGGATATGAGGCACACAAGGACGAAGGCGCATGGAATAAAAACTATAATAAGAGCTACCTTATGTATTCCTGTATAAGTTGTGAATTTTAGACAATTGTGGTATATAGTTGAGCAATGATTGATCCGTCCAAAATATCGCTGACCGCAATCGCAAAACATTTTATGCAACTGGAGCAAACCCACGGTGTAAAAAGCGAAACCTAACCACTAAACCACTAGTGATACAAAAGATATTTGTGTAGGCATTTTACCTCATCAACGCAAATAAGCACCAAGAGCAACAATTCTTAGATGTGTTTAATGATGGATCAGTTTAATGATGGATCAGTCTTTTAGTTTATTTATATATTTCAGGACAAATTGTCTGTTTTCTCTATTCTCCAACATTTATTTCTGGCACTATGAGAAAAAATATTGTGATAATGAGATAAAATTGAATGCCTTTCAAATGTTCTTTGTATCACTGGTGGTCTAGTGGTTAAGTGTCATACTCTTACTGCCATATGATTCATGTTCGTTCCCATCAGCAATGTTTTTCGATTGATTCATCTTTGCACAAATACAGTAATGTGCCGTAAAACCTATTGTGGTAACGCACACGTATAAATGCTGTATTTGTATTTTTCCCATACTTCAAGAAAATTCTGGTGGCTCACCAGGGTTTAACTGGTCCCATTAGTGTCTCAAAAACCTGAACCATTAAAATGTAATGATATTTGAATTAATCATATACCTTTGAAAGTTCTAATTATATAAATTCACATCATGGTTTGTATTTATGCTACGTATCTGGCAGTAAGTCAGTAACATTTAAAACATAGGTAAAAAAAATTCCGGGGCACCATGACCCTGGACCCCTCGAGACTGTCCCACCAGGGTCTCACAGAATTCTTCGGAAAACACTGTTGTATGCATTTGAATCGTATTCACTGTGTTTTGCAGTATATGAGGCACACTGGGTGATAAATCCGGTATATTAGTAGTAATTAGAAAGGGCATAGTATATGAACGGTTAGCTCATCTGCCTCACAGTTCAGAGGATTGGGGTTCAATTCCAGCTACTAGCCTCCCTCTGTGGAGTATAAATGTCTCCCCACATTTTTGAGTGGCTTTTCTCCGGGCAAAGAACCCAAAAACATGCTTGGAAGGTTATTCACTTGTCAAAATTGTCCCTATGACTGAACATGTGAGTGAAAGATTTCCTCTGCGTGCCCCGCCATTGGCTGGCCAGCAATCCATGGTGTCCCCTGCCATAGCACCCCCAGGACATAAGTGAAGATATGCAGCTGAAATTGAATAATAATACTATTGATGATGTCTACTTCTAACTTCTAAAATTGCCTCATTTATGTCTGTGTTCAGTTTCACTCGAGGACGACGGTCACGTCAAGTCAAACATGTCCACGTCCTCTCTGCAGAGGCACTTGGATAGCCACCATACGCAGGTAACCAACAAACACACTCGCTCACTTAAACTTGCAGCATGTATTATTAGGTAAAGGGCAGTCATCCTTATTCCGCTAGATTTGCACTTGTGACTTTACGACTGTTGATAGTTTATGTTGTAAACAATTATTTTATTTCATATGGAGGGACAATCCCGCAGTGGGTAGTTAAAGATTTATAATTAAATAAATACCCACTAATCTATTCTATATAAATAAATGAGCACATCAATAAATCACAAAATTCTAAATACAGTGCTACCTCTACTTACAAATTTAATGTGTTCTGGGAATAGCTTTGTAACCTGAAAACCTTGTAAGTAGAGACGCATTTTGTATTATTAATGCACTATTCTGTTCCAAGCCCTGGAAAAGTACAGTGTGATATTGTTTTAATAAGTCATATAAGAGCATCAGAACATTAAACGAATACATGTTAAACATAGATTACCGAACAATAAACATAGAACGAGAGGTACATAATGTAAAAATAAATAAATAAAGGAAATTATAAAAAATATATATATATACTTTTTTGCCTCGTGTGTATTGAAAAACCGATCCAATGACTTCTGCAAGGCAGAAGTAGTAATAGCCCAGCTTGTCAACACCTTCTCTGGTTGATTCCCTTTACAAATTCCGAGACTTCATGGAATTTTGCTAAAATGTCTTTACTTTGGGCTGATTGAATGATTGCTGTGTCCTGCCAAAAACCCTCCTCCTCCGTGTCTGTGAACTCTGAACTGTGATAGTGACACAAAGAGCATGCTGGGAGCACGCATGCGCACTGGTTGCCAAGCCGATTTAAAGCAACAGCCAATTAATTTACATTCCGGAAACTCTGGGTGTGGTGAATAGGAGCGTGTAGAGTGCTATATTTTTGACTTCGTAACTAGAGGCAATCTTCGTAACCAGGGCCAATATTATCTCGTTCAGATACTTCGCAACCTGATGCTTTCGTATGTAGAGACATTCATAAGAAGAGGTACCACTATATATGAAATTACCTTTTATATATTTCTGCATTTTTTTAATATATTTTGTCATTTATTTGATACTGTGTTTTTTTTATTCTCTTTTTTACTCTCTATTTATTGTCATGTGTTTTGTCACTGCACCGATCGACTGCAATGCCTGTCTTTATCACTGGTCACCCGAAAGCTAAAGCTCAGACAACTGGGCTGCTTCTTCATTTGAATAATACTTTGTTGTAACAAAATACATGACCAAATACATGACAATATCACAACAAAATACACTCCAAAAACATGAAAAAATATATGACAAAATACATAAATCGATAAATAAATGAGCTGTACATCATACATTTAGGTATGGTGCGATTTATATATGTGTTTTTTGTTTATATTATATTCACATTTATATTGTGGCATATACAGTATTTGCAGGTATTTTTTTATTCATATATTTCCACACACGGCCCGATCGCCATACTTCCACACTAGCAGCATGAGTGCTGTCTAAATTTGAAGGATGGCGTTTTTTGTTGCAGCTGTTTTTGTTTTTATTTACATTGGGAGGAAACGGCCTCCCCGGGGCAACGTTTGCCACCCGTGACGTGCGAGCTTTCGTTTCCTCCGGGTTGAGGTGTTGCGTTGCAAAGCTGAATTTAACACACACACAATACCACTCGACTTCGTTATGTGATAATGATAGCGTAACTAAAACAACTATTTAAAACCCAGGGACTGCCACTGAGACTTACTCAATGAGCTTACAGAGTCTTAAAGGTATTCCCAAACAGATTTTTTTCAATCAGGCACAGAACATGTCGAGTTCCTTCTTACAATTATGCAATTATGTTGTAAGATATTTCAAGGCGCAAAGTCGCTGTGACATCATCGGAGGAACAATGGCAAATCCCATTAACACAACATGTAAGGCATCTCCGAAACAGACAGCGATTGTAGTGAACTGTGATTACATACCGCATATTTCTGCTTGGAGGAAATAGGAATTGTTGCTAAGGGCCCCAAGTGTTTTGTCGGAAGTGCGCGCTTCGACCTCCAAAAGCTGCATAGGGTAAGTTTACCTGCTTCTGTTACATAGTGCATTCCCTCTATTCCTTCGTATCCTTTTAGGTAGGCGATCATGCCTTTTTATTTTTTTGCCGAGTGTGTTGTTGTTGGTATAATTTTGTCCAAGATAGCTCCCTGTTAGCGTTGTGGCTGCTGAGGGTTTTCCTGTTTTGTTGCTCCTGGTTGGCGCTCGTTGTCTTCCCACCGTTACCGCAAGATTGCCATGTCCCCTGATTTATTACTGCCCTGGTACGCGTTTCTCACCACAGCCATTGCCAATTTCTGTTGTTAGTTCCCAGTTAGTCTGGATGCTAACTGCGTGTTTTTTGATCATCCAGCCTCGTGTTTTTTCCGCCGAGGCTGCAGCTGCCTTTCTTGATCGGTCCTGGTTATCCCTGCTGGCGGCTCTCCATGCGTTATTTTTCTGGTTAGCCCCTTTTTGACTGCTCGTATTTTGTTGTATCATTACTGCATCCACCTGCGACACAAAGCTTGAGAATTCTCAACAAAAAACACCCAAACTTCCCTTAAAACACTGACCTTTTCAAATAATTAACACATAGAACATGGCAACGGCCTTACAAGAATGGGGTTGTTCCTCTGATGAATTCACAGCTCAGGATGAACGAGACATGCTGGCTTCAAAATACATGATTTTGGAAAATAATTGGAATATACCAAAGAAATGTGTAAAAACTATGTACAATATTATCTAGGTTTTCGCGGTCAATATAGGGCAGAACCCCGCTTCATATAAAACCCCAACGGTCAAACTTACCTCGAGATGATGTCTTTATCGAGTAAGAGTATACGACTTTAACAGAAATTATAACTATAGTTCAAAAAATAAAAACACAAAACACCAATTGCAGTTTATTGAATGGTATTTATTGTAATAATACAAAAGTACAACAAATTGAACGGCTTCTTCTAACAGTGGAAGAAAGCGATTTAGAGAAAGGCGGGTTAGCTGCACATTGGCATAGGGTATCCCCGGAATGGGCCAGGTCTCTGCGATTAATAAAATACAACTCTCCCAAATGTAGTTGTTATCAGTGACATTGAAAACAAATGAATTCAATTAAAAAACTGCGAGCCAGCGAACTAGCGATAACCGAAGCGCGAATCAGCAAGGTGTTTCTGTACTATTATTTTGAGGTTCCTGTGCGCCATGGCAACTTAATGACTGATTGGGCTCATGAGAACTCTAGTGTGTGTGCATTTAAGGACAGCGGTGACGGACTTTCTTTCTGGGATTGCCTGATGTTTTGCTCATCCATAGCGCCCTCAAGAAAGCTCGCCACGCCTCGCTGCTTTTGTAAGACTTTGAAATTATACCAGCCTTGTTTTTGTATGTACTTTTCATTCTGTTATTAGATTCTTATTCCCTTCCTCTTCGAAGCGCCTTGCGTTAAATCTCTATTTCCCCTTAAAACTTCTTAATTTGACGCGTGTGTATGCGCTTGGATCCGGTCCCACTAATAAAAAACATTTTTTCACATTTTGCTTCTTTAATGATTTGGGAATACCTTTAATAATTATATGAAGCAACCATGCTTGTGTACATTTAGTGAGCTTGACACTTGTACCACATTGTCTTCAAAAGTGGACACTTTCCAGCTGCTCCGTTGTTGGTGGTAGTCAACCTCAACCGCCTGGCGGAGCACCCAAGTTCAAGGTTCACCAGTAACATCATAAATCAGTGCGACACATAACTGGAGGTCCAGTCACACGTCTGATTAAAACCCCTGAAGAGCATTAGCGAGATCTCTGATCACTTTGTCAATATGTCCATATAACCGCAGATTGTTATTACTTTTTTTTTTTTATTCCTCTATTTTCCAGAGGGGTCATCTCAATTTTTCTCCATTTGGAGCTGGGGCCGCCCTCTAATGGATGAGGGCGCGGGGGCGGGGGCGGTAATCAGGGGCTCTCGAGAAGCCACAGTTGGGGATGTGGTAAGTTATACCAGAAACACGATTTGTGGCAATGTTTCCATCAAATCCATTGTGACTGGAGATGCAACAACCAAGCGATTATCAAATCAAAGGCCAACCATTCTAATCACCAATTAATCGGCTGGATACTTTTTCAAGTCATGTGGAATTTTAACTTTTCAGTAATTAATATTTGTTTTTTCATATTATATTTCTCAATATAGGACCATTTATTTTAAAAACTATTGGCTATTTGGAGTTTATTTTTAGAAGAGATTTTTTGGGAATGAGATTATTTCGGCCTGATTTTTTTGAGATAATAAAAAGGAAGGTTTTTGAAGATTTTGCAAAACTATATAGACCAAGTTTGTGATCAATTTGCAATCAATTTAGTTTATTTCTCCAAATTTATATTGAAATGTTCCTTTTTTTTAAAAATAAATTGAATAAAGTAAAAACATTTTAGCTCATCGGATTAGTTATGTTTTTCGAGAAAGTTATGGAAAGAGATTGTTAAATGGATTGTTTGTTGCAGCCCTAATTGTGATCCAAGCGCTCTTGGGAATGTCATCTTCAGTGTTGAGTCCATTTTTTTAGAGAGAGGGAGGAAGTCCCTCACTAAAAGTCCTCAATCATCACATTTCTTTTCTCACGCGAGAATATGTGAGCACTTCTTCTGGATACAAATTGCGACCTCTAATTTAGTGTTTCTCAACTGGTGGTTCAGGCCCCAAGAGTGGGTTGGGACCCATTTTCTGTGGGTCGCCTTTGCCTTCGCAAAACAATGCTAAGACAGAAACAAAACAGAGGGTCAGTTACACTCCTTAACAGTAGATGGCGATGATGCCTCCTTGGTCTTTTCCTCCTGTTCAGGCATTTGGCGCCCCAACAGTGTTTGAGACAGATAACAGAAATAAAAAACAGTGACAGCAACAATCGAGTGGAAAAAAATAAAGGCAAAATATAAAAACGATGTATGAATGTCTGCAATTGACAATTGAATCGCGACTGGAAGGTTGGTGGTATATATATATATATATATATATATATATATATATATATATATATATATATATATATATATATATATATATATATATATATATATATATATATATATATATATATATACACACACATAAATTAGCTTTTTATCAGTATATTAACCTTTACTATCTACATAATCAAACAATCATTAATGTTTATAAATATTTTGGGTACATAATTGTTTTATGATGAAGCTATTTTAAAGCACCTTTATATGCAAGTATGTATGGTACTTCCAACTTGCAACTTCATCATCAAATATGCTATATGCACAACATACAGCACAGATGAAATTACTTAATTTTGTTTGTTTCCAAACATCCAATAATTAAGACATAATAAGATACAATACAAATGACGAATAGAGTAAAAGTGTAAAAAAAGAGAATGCATTAAATAATTGAAAATTTATAAGGTTTCTAATTAAAAAATCTGCAGAGTATAGCCAAAATCTAAGTAGAACAGTTTTGCATTGATTTGGCAGAAGGCAGAGAATGGGAGGGGGTAGGGCAGGCAGAGAGTTCAGAATCCTGACAGCCTGATGGAAGAAACTGTTCTTCAGCCTGCTGGTTCTGTGACTCTGCAATATGTTTCAAGGTGAAAATATTTTCCTATCTCTGCTTCAAAATGTTCTAATTCAAATCTGATTCAAATCTTTTATATTTGAATTAGATTTTCTTTTTTTTGGGTGGCAACTTGTCACAAGGGTGGAATGGAGGGTCCTGTCAAATCAGTTGAGAACCACTGCTCTAATTAACCTCTGATTCCAGAAAAACTGTTTCTTTTCATACTACTTCAAATTTGTTAACCTAGTCGTTCTTATCTCCAGAAGTATTCCACAATAGAGGCCTTCACTGTGGCCTGCTGGTCACCCACTTTTGATAGCCCTCTCTGTTTGAACAGGAGAACCCTCCAATGCAAAAAGTCCACAAAGTCCTTGTTTTCCTAATGTGGAGTGGAAGAACGTGACCGCTTTGTGCGCAGTCTGACCCAGACTTTTTGGGTAAAACAGGGGCAGGAACTTTGAGGCATGCCGCCTTTATCAAATTCTTTCTCTCTCCCTCCCTCTCTCGCCCTCTGGCTGACTTGCTCGCTCTCACGCAGAACTTCAAGTAGTGTAATAATCCCTGCTGAACCACTCAAAAGTTTAGGGCTTAAAATTTTGGATGATTTTTCGACCCACTCAAAACTGTTGAGACGCCAATAGAGTAAATCACAGCAGTACAAGGATGAAGGATTACATTTTCCACGGGGTTATTATCACGCTTATCGTGTTAGATAGAAATGAGACTGCTATTTTTAAGCATTTTATTTTTTGTCAAACTCGTATTTCAATGAGACACAGGTTTTAGATTTAATTGTAGCAGTGATGTGCGGTGAGGTTAGTGTCGGATGAAGGACAGACAGCTTTGCAAAAGCTTTTGTCGTCTTAACTTATGAATGAAGTCCGAACGCTGTTTCTTTTGAATAAAATCGTCAATAGACAGGCAATCCTTTACTATGACAAAAAATCGATGCATCAAGAAAATATCTCTGGATGGCTTAAATTGTTAGCTTGCTAATATTATCACTGATACTAATTTGGGGGGAATAAATTGGGCATTAAATCAGAATCAATGGTCTCAATACCGCCCTCTGCCAGGAGGCAAGAGAATTGCGTGCCTCACTCTGCATCAGAGTTGAGAGGCACATTGTAAAAGGAAGACTCTCGCAGGGGCCAGACTAGTAAATTAGAGAGAAAGAAAGAAGCAAGAAAAATAAAATAAGAAATAGGGAAAGAGAGAGAGATAAAGAGAAAGAGGCATGACGAGAGATAAAGATAAAGAGAGAGGAAGGAGGGAAGGAGGGAAGTAAGGAAGGAAGGAAGGAAGGAAGGAAGGAAGGAAGGAAGGAAGGAAGGAAGGAAGGAAGGAAGGAAGGAAGGAAGGAAGGAAGGAAGGAAGGAAGGAAGGAAGGAAGGAAGGAAGGAAGGAAGGAAGGAAGGAAGGAAGGAAGGAAGGAAAGAAGGAAGGAAGGCAAAGAGAGAGAAAGTGAGAGAAAGATAAAGTGAAAACTTGGAAGACAAAGCAAAATAGATACATTTAGAAAGACTAAAATAAATAGAGAGATAGAGAGAAAGAGAGGGAGACGGAAAAAGAGAGAGACAAGGAGATGAAGAAAATAAAAAGAAAGACATGGAGCTAAAAAAGAAAGAGAGAGAAAACGAAAAGAGAGAGGGAGAGAGAGAGAGAGAGAGAGTGAGAGAGAGAGAGGGAGAGAGAAAGAGAAACAAATGGCTAGAAAGAGAAAGAAAAACACCTACCAACATATTGAAAAGAGCGCCTAACTTTAAGGACATCCCCCTGTCATAGCAGAACTGTTTTTGCGTACAGATTTACAACCAGTATTTGATTTGAGCAATTGAGACACAATTAAATCAAGTCAAATTTCTGTTTGGATCTAACAGTGGCTGGAACCATCAACTATAATTTTATACAACCATATATCGTAATGCACGACAGCAATACAATGCAAAAGGTCAAAAACAGTCAGAGCTGGATTAGATTGCACAGCTAAACCGAATTATCACGTAAGGTCGCTGTTCAATTATACGACAAAAGCTGTAATGTGATGTCATCTATAAAATGTAACCTCCATGCCCTGTCCTGGTATGGATCAGCCATGCTCAGTCCCGCTCCTGGAATTACTGACGGAGGCGGATTGGAATTCCTGTCCCGGATTGATTTACCTGCACGCACACTGGCAGATGACAGATGTTTTGCTGGATGATCCCTTTCGAGGTGATACATCTTGGAGATGTAAAAGAGATGTTACCGGAGCTTTTAATCCAAGGAAGGGGGGTTTCCCAGCTCATCTCCGGAATGATAGCACCGTTCCGACCATGGATTCATCTCTGTCGTTGTTCCGACACGACGGAGAGTCATATTCTGGTTTTCAGTAATGCTGTTCGGTCTGGAATAGCGGCCTGATGAGAGTATGAAACGTTCTTGGCCTTTTTTTTAATCTTCATTTATTTGATTTTGTGTCCTCACCAACAACACTCATCTGCTTGCTATCCATGCTACAATTTGCTTCAAACTGCGAAAATGTCTCCACTTTTTAAGATCCTCTTGTCCAGTGTTTCTCATCCAGAGTGGCATGGGATCCTGTCTATTGTCTATTGCAGGAAGTTGTCCAAATTTCATGCTAATGGGTGACAAGAAATTTGTAATGGTTGGAAAAGTGCGGGAGGAGAGAATGAAGGAGCAATGATTAAAGTAATACCTCTAAACTCCTGCAAAAGGACAATTTTGTGGTTCCTTTTAAATTAGCCCTACTACGATGTTCTTCTTAAACTGATTCATTTTACCATGCTACGCTTCTATTGAAATGTCTAGCATAAATGTATGTTCCAGTCCTAAATTGTTTCTCAAATGGCCTGACTTCAGGACCCACCATTCCATAGGCCACGACCCAGATCAAAAACAATTTCCCACCTCTCAAATCCATTGATGGAAAGGACTGTGCAGTTTAGAGCAAAAACAGTTAAATAGACTCACCATTTAAGTCAAGTCAAGTCAAGTCATTTTTTATTTGTATATCCCTTAATCATAAAGAGTCTCAAAGGGCTGCAGAGGTTATTGCACAGACTATTATTTCAGACTATTATTACACCATCCCCTGATCTGAAACCAACATGAGGGCAAGGAAAAATTCAAAAACCTCAACTTGAGGAAAATGAAGAAATGTAAGACATTTTAAAAAACAAAACATACCAGATATACTTGCATATGGGCCTACATCGCATATTTGCTAAAACTGTTTTAAAAAAAGCCACATACTAAAAGGAAATTATATCCACAATATTTACAAGCATTACTAATTATTTAATTATGTAGATAATAAAGTTTAATATACTAGTAAAAAGCTAAAAATACAACATTCTTATACCATTTACTTTACCTGTCAGTATAATAAGAAATTAGAACCAACAAAATCAAAATAAAATGAAATGTTGGCAAACACGATTAGGCCGCCGCCGACCGACTGAATAGGAAGTGGAGATAGCAAAGGGCATTATTGCTATATAATTATTAAGGAGTAAAATTGACCCACTGTTGTTTATTCTTGGTACTAGTTTGCCAAGGCCCGCGACCAACTAAAAAAGAGCAAGCGACCCACTTTTGGGTCCAGACCCACCAGTTGAGAAACACTGTTCTAGAGGTTCCACTGGCTTTAATTCTGACTTAAATATGGTCCCCGTTTTTTTGCAGGCGTTCCAGAGGCTGCGTCTTTCCAACGGGGATTCGGGCAGTGCCCTGCGAGAGCTCCTGCGATGGCGGCAGGCCCAGGCCGAGGGGCGGAGGGCTTTTAGGCACCGCCCACCACCTAAATCTCCGCCCCTGCCGCTTGCACTACTCTGGTCCAGCAGAAAGAATTCACCGTGACTCAGGACAATGGTGAATCGAGAAGCCCGCCAGTTACCAAGCACTTTGTGACTCTTAAGAAATACATGGAAAGGATTCCCAGGGAAGACGCGTGTAGTCCTATTTATTTTGCTGAGGACGGCATGATTGGCCCGAGTCAGGTCGGGCTCTATTTCCCCAAACAAGGTGCTTCTGATTATACTTGATGAGCTTTCAAGCTACACTACCGTTCAAAAGTTTGGAGTCACTTAAAAATGTCCTTATTTTTGAAAGAAAAATACAGTTTTTATCAAGAAAGACAGCATTAAACTAATTACAAATACACTCCATGGATTGTTAACATGGTAAATGAATATTTTAGCTGAAAATGCCCTTTTTTATGTAATATCCTTTTACGTGTTTAGAGGCCCATTACATGAAACCGGCAGTCGAGTGTGCATTGGGTTTGCTACTTCTATGATGTTAACGTCTAAAAATAGTTTAGCTGGTTAAATAGGCCATAAAATTGACCTTTGACTTAGTCAAATATCAGGAGCATCACGTTTGTGGGTGCGATTACATTTTCAAATTAGCCAGATAAAGAGAATGTTTGAAGGTATGTTCTTTGTCTAAGAAATGAAGGCTATTCCATGTGAGTAATTGCCCTGAAACTGAAGATCTGGTGTGTACTACGCACTTCAGAGAACAGCACAAACAGGCTCTAACCAGAGTAGAAAGAGAAGTAGAAGTCATAACCAAGCAAGAGGACAATTACATTAAATTCTCCAGTTTGAGAAAGAGATGCCTTACATGTTCTCAACGAGCAGCTTGGTTAAATAGTACCCTAAAAACACCAGTGTCAACATCCATGGAGAAGAGGCAATCCCGAGATTCTGGCCTTCCGTGCAGGGTGGCGAAAAAGTCTTGAGACTGGCCGACAAAAGGAAGAGATTCATATAGGCAAAACAACAATATAATTGGACAACTCATTCGAAAAGTACAAGCTTTTGAACGGTCGTGTTCATTTCAAGTTTACATGTCCACGACGACGCCTTCCGGGTTTGCAAGTTTCAGTTTCAGCTCTGCAAATCAACAGTGGAACGTGGATAATTCCACTTAATTCCAAAGGTGCTGTCCTCGCCGCAAGCCTTCGAGGAAAACCTCTGGATGAATGCATTTAACTGTGGGGTGATAGAGGTAGCGAAAAATGTGTTTTATCTCTCCGTGCCAAACTGTCAGCCACTGTTCTCGCCGCCGGCGAGGATTCCACGAACGATTTGTTGTAATATACGTACGAGAAACGCATTGAAAAGAAACGAATGACCTTCATGTTTGCAAAGAACATTCGCCTCTTTCCCTCCTTGACTCTCGACCCCGGCCGGTCTCTGCCCCCCTTTGGTGTTTGACCCCCCTAACCTTTCCTCACAGATGTGAGCATCCTTTCATCTGTTTCTACGGCAACCGTAGTATAAGTAGTGACCGTTGTCCAAGCACAGAGATTTAAAAAATGCAGATTGAGACAAAAGGACGCCTCACAATGACTGACAAGTTTGTTTTGAAGATGTGAAGCTCTTGTATGATACTGTATCATATTGAATATTTACCATAAATTCCGGACAACAAGCCGCTACTTTTTTTTACATTTTGAAAATTGCAGCTTTGAACACAATGTGGCTTATTTATAGATGTATTTATTTATTTATTTATCTGTGGCGGCATCAAGGAAAATGGCGAGCTGCTCTTTTCACAACGCTTGTGCTTTAAATACAAAACACCACGTCTGGAAACATTTAAGACGCGCTTCAAGAGAAATTAGTCCATTTTTTTTCCCAACATTATTTTATACATAACAAATAATGAAATAATACATGACAAGAGCACACTCATGGTATTTCAACATTTCCACCCACAAATCAAGTCCTCAATTTATACATCCGAATTGTACAGCGGTGGAAGTTGCCTATTACAAACGCTACACTTCTCTTTCCACTCCAAAGGCGACATCATAAGGTCGCTGGAGTGCCCTTTATTTCTTAGGGAACAATGTCAAGCGAATGCAATTTGGTCTTTCACAGCACTAATCAACAATTACTACATCACAGAAAACACATCTGGGTTGCAATCTGGCACTATTCTCCACAGTATGGTTGCCCTGAATCACCATCTTGAATAGTCAGATGATCCTAAAACAGTGTCAGTTCTGCGGAGTATGGCCTTGTTGGCGTTCTGCAGCCAGAGCAGCACAAATTCCCCACGCAGTAAGATCGGGCCTTAAAAATAAATCCAGCCAACCAGACCAGCAGGTATTAAAGCCTGAACCACCCTGAACTTGACCAATTATTTGTATTTGAGGGAGCCTGAAGCAAACCAATATCTTATCAAATACCAAATATCTTCTTTTATTTGTGAGGACACAGGCGGAGGTTGGGGTATTTTGGCCGTTTAGCCGACTACTACCCTTTCCAGCACTCACGCTTCACTGGGTCTGAGGAGACGAAGCCAAGTGCTCAGTTCTGGAGGGGGATGGAATCCTTTATGCAGATCCTCCACAAAGAAAAATAATAGAACAATGACCAGTGAATGATTAAAAAAAGGTAATGGAGAAACTGGAACCCGAACATAATGATCGACATTTTAGGCCCAACCAAAATCTTGGGCTGAGCTCAGGCTTTAGATCTTACCCCTAGGACCAGGTGTTCGCCGGGCTTGAAATGTAAGAAATAGACATGAATTGCTATGGCTGTTTTAAGCCTGTGGTTTAAAACTCAGTGTGCTGGTGCATAGACAAAATTGAGTTTTGTTCTTAAATTTGAGCATGTGGCTTTTAATCAGGGGTACTCTGTAGTCCGGAATTTACGGTAATTCCTCCCATTTCGGCCCGCCATTTAGTTCCATTTCGTTGCTTTGCTTACATGGATGTTTTATTGCACTGTGTACATGGTAGCGGGCGAGGTGGGGCTCCAACTGCCGCCTGATCTTTGGAGACGTGCCTCAGCATATCAATAGCACTAATTGAATTCTCGCTCCTTTTGATTACCCTCAATGTGTCTGACTGATTCTGCCTAACTGATGGATCAGGGCTGCATTCATCGCATGGCGACATACTTGTATATTCTCGAGGATACATCAGAAGACACAAAGGTATTAGCTGAGTGGTATTTCCGACTGACGGGAAGAGACTTTATCACTGGAAGCCCGACAACCTGTATTTGCGATGTGCTTTTCCGAGTTCAATGACGAAATCCTCAAATACAGTTCCCTAACCTGGACTTCAACATCCTGAACTGTATATAATTTCCATCAGAATCTGTGAAAATGCTGAATAGTGGAATTTGTGGACAGGTAAAGGCAGCTGCTTCATCTTTTTGATTGATGGGTTGCTGTATAACCAAAAGCCCCCTGTTGCACCGGTATTGATGACTATGGCAGCTATTTGATTGTGATGTCAAAGCAGGGCTGCGTTTGAAGGTCAATGATGTCATAAAGATCCCTGGTTCCAATGCAACCCGACTATGTAGTCTTGTCTTGTTTTGCCATTTACTTTACTTGGTCAAAGTCAGTGCAGGCCTTGCATTTCAGACCTAGGCCTTCAATAGGCTGAATGAATCTCAACCCTTATTTTGGGGGCTATAAAACCTTTACTGCAGCTACAGCTGTGACACAATAGTATCAATAATTACCTTTCGTAAAATCACAATCTCCTTTGTTTCCTCTTGAAGATTTCAATTAGTGTTTCGAACAGATCCCGTGCGTTTCAGCTCAATAAAGAAGTTCTTTTTTTATTGCCATCAAAATTAATACTGAAAGCCCAGCCTGTCCTGCTGTATTTTTGGCAGGCGTTTTTATTCGATTTAGGCCTGAAAAAGTCGACAAAGGAGCGGAAATGAAATTTTTTATCTACCTTCTTTTTGTCTTACTTCATTTACCACCCCCTAGCTAATCATAGTTTGTGAAACCGTTGATGTTCTCTAAAGCCCACTAACAGATGCTCAGAGGTCAACCTCCCTCAAACATCAGGACATGCCTGCTCCATGTGTGGGAGAGTATGTGGTTTTAAAATCGACCTCCATAGCCATGAGTCGGCATCAACGTCAGAAACACTGAACCAAACATGATTTTCTCAGATTTTTCATAATCTGCAGGATATTGTGCCCTGTGATCAAATACTCACCTCGTCAACCAAAAAAAGTGTTGTTTTATTTTCCAAACAAACGAAAAAGTTTGTATCCCTTCCTGGTAAAGAAAAAAAAGTGGTTAAAAGAATCCAAAGAATCACAAAACACATTTTCAACTAATATATCTGAAACAATCCGAGATTCGTCCCCTCATCTTTGTCTACTTCAAAACTTTTGCTTGGGTCGAATCCAACCCCAAAACACAAAATATGCTACAATACACACAGCTAACCAAAGAGATTGGTTTCCTTCCGTACAAAAATTACCTCAGGCAATCCAAGATTTCTAATTTCTCTTTTGTACAATCTAATATTCCCACCTAATCTTTGTCTTCTGTTAAGAAGCTGTGCTATAGTCAAATCCAACCCCAAAACACGAACAAAGCCACAACACAGCAACACAAAAAGAAAATATAGAACTTCAATTGGTCAAAAAAACACATAAAATTGAAATCAGTGAAAATAAACTCAATCCCAAAACAACAAAAACACATTCAACTGATTACTTTTTCGATCAATCTAAGATTCTAACCAAATATTTGTCTTCTGTTTGAAAGCTGTGCCAATGTTTAATCCAAAGGCAGTGGAGTAACGCTTTTTATTCATTGTTATATTTTTACAAACCTTAATTTCACACTTGAGCAAAACCCCTTTCATGGGTTGGAAGGGTTATTCAAAAAAATCGATCCGATACGGTTCCTAGTTACCCGTTGAAAAATGTTATCCAAATACCATAATATTACAATAATGCAGGGGTGGCCAACCTGGTCCTCAAGAGCCACATTTCCTGCACGTTCTTGGAGTTTCTCTGGTTTAATACGGGTGATCCCGATCAGCTGGATCATTATCAAGCTCCTACACAGCTTGCTAACAAGCTGAAAATTTGCATCACCTCCAGGACCGGGTTTGCCACCTCTGCAGTAATGTTACTTGATTACTTTCGATAACTTTTGGATTACACCAATATCACAAATGCTAATCAAAGTCAAAAATATACATCTTAAAAAGGTTATTACTAACATTGTGATAGAAATAAATGAAACATTGTAAGAGAAATGGACCAAGTTAGGTAGTTGATTGTAGTTGTACAAACAATAGCTAAAATGTAACTGCGTAGTATCATATAAAGCCAAAATAAAACCGTCTCTTTCATGTGGCAGACAAGATATGCTCGGTTTCAGTTCACATTAATATCAAATTAGTACAATGATCACATCGGGGATTTTTCACTTCAATGAAATGCAAAATACAAAAAGAAGATAATCAATTAAATTTACTAAATTCCCCTGACGTACGCATATTAGCAGTTCCAGGATTGAAACAGCAAGCTCCTTTCAGTTCAACAAAATGAGTGCTACATGAAAGAAGAAGTAAAATACAGTACTACGATACGGACGTCACTATGGTCCACACGCATGTGGTGTTTAAGCCTTATCTCTCTCTTATCTCTCTCTTTCTCCATCTCTCGAGTACCAATGATTGAAATGATGATGAATTATGACAATTCATCTAGCGGCGCATTCTGTATTTGTGAATAGAACTTTGAATAGAATTGTAAACCTGCAAAGTAATCCCTATTCTGAATAAATATACCTGTAATTTGATTACGTCTTTTACTGTAACTGTAATATGTCCAATTTTGTTGTCACAATATAACCCATGTTGTAACAATGACAATAAAGATAGATTCTATTCTATTCTAATAGAATGCATTCATTATCTGCACTGCTTACCTACAGTAGGGTCCTTGGGGTGCTGGAGCCCATCCCAGCAATCATCGGGCAGTGGGCAGGGGACACCCTGAACTGGTTGCCAGCCAATCGCAGGGCACACGGGGACAGACAACTCACTCGCTCATTCACACCTAGGGACAATTTGGACCGGCCAATTCACCTGAAATTGCATGTTTTTTGGAATGTGGGAGGAAACCGGAGTGCCCGGAGGAAACCCATGCAATCACGGGGAGAACATGCAAACTCCGCACAGGAAGGTTGGTAGCTGGATTTGACCCATGACCTCAGAACTGGGCGCGGGCACGCTAACCACTCAGCTGTTGTGAATACAATAACATTATTTTTTTTATCCTAGTCACGTAACGCAGTTACATTCTGTCACTACCGAAGCCTGTCCCTCTCTGTACTTTCCCCTTGAAAAGTGCTTGTACAAACTTGTGAAGGTCACACTTTAAAAATGATGAATGCTGATGACGGCAGCCAATGGATCAACATAGCGGCACACATCTCAACATGTTGATTAGGTAGCGGCCTGAAATGTTCTGTATAAGATAAGAAGAAAAAGCAAGGTCGAAACTGAAATGCCCGCGTGAATTCACCAAAGAAGAAAAATGTGACACTTTTGTGAAAACATTTTGTACTTTCTGCTTCTCAACTCCACATACCCCTAACACAGCAAGGGGGCCGTCCCAGCTTGCAAAGTATTTTCTGCTCATCTAGAAAATATCTGAATCATTTGATGTTCATTATATCTGTCCAATGCCTATCAAATAATTCCAAATTGTCTGTCAGCTTCCTTTTGTTGCTTTTCCCTGGTTGACCTGTCCCCCAGATGTGTGCTCTCTTATTTAAGCATCACTTTGACAACGTTACTTGTTTCCAGGGTCAGAAATCTACCTGCAGGCCTTCGTAATCAGTTATGCAGGCCTCGAGGCGATAAAATAAGTGTTGATATAGTTGTTCTAACCAATCAGATTTTGAGTTGATGGTGCCAGGGCTTTCTATCCTTCACATTTTAGCCGTTGGTTGTTGCCAGCCTCAGAATCCTGGAGACCTTCACACAAATCAAACTTCAAAATAGCTGTTGGTTTAGCTAATCAGATTCCTATCTGTTATCTGAATGCTTGCTAGAGGGCCTTGAAAAACATCACCAGTTTCACAAATCGATCACACCAACAGCTGTTAAACTTGAAGGGACGGAGTCGCCAAAGAAAATATGTTGTGTAGTTTAATTGGGAAAGGTCCTACAACTCTGAAGCGAGCAAGCCTTTCGCAAGTGGAAAAATGTTTTGTCCACCACTTTCGGCCTAGGGGTAATATGATAAGCCCTTTCCGATCCGACTTTCAGGCTAGTCAGCTCTAAAATGTCAATCATTACGTTCAAGTTGGGCCAAGCTTCTCTCTTGCTGACAAAAGACAGCCTTTACATGCTCAGTGACCAACACAGAGAAGCAGGAGAAGGGGTCCGGGTAAGTCCAAACAACCTTTTTTCGACCCGAGTCCTCACAGATAAAATATGAAAGTTCACTTCCGAGAGCCAGCTCATAAGGCCGGTTCATTCGCCCATTCTACTCGTATGCACTCTACTTTCATACAGTTATACCCACGCATACATACAGTTCATACAGTTATACCCAAAGAATACTATACTTTTTCGGACTTACTACTACACTCTCATATATACAGTACTACTATATCCTAGGGGTAAAATGCATTGCCTGTCACTGCCCAACATTATCCTTTTGATAAAAAACAGCAACATGGAGGTCAATTATGGACGTTGCTATGGTTACCCAGCCATTATTATTATTATTAATACTGCAATGTTTTTTATGAGCTCATTTGAAACAGATAAAGTGGCAGCTGTTAAAGCATGCTCAAAAGATTAGACATCATACATGAGGGAGTGCTTCCCACCACACTGTGAATCATCACACTGTCTCATGCCTCGTCATCCATCTTGCCGAGAAAAACACCTACACGAACACATACAGACACACAATCTTGAGTCGGCCAAAACAATGCCAGAAGAATCGTTTTTGGGGCATTAGGTCTGTTTAACTATGAGAGGCTGTTTGAGAAGTTAATCTCACATTTAACACCGAACTCGACACATGCACACTCTACTCTCTTACAGTAATACGCACGCAAAAAGACTATTATCTCACACGTACTACTATACTCACATACTCTACTACACTCTCATACACAAGTACTATACTCTCATGTGTATACTACTTTACACTTTCACACAGCCCACTGTCCCCGCTCTATCACATATACTACCGTAATCTTACACACTCACTGCTATGCTCTCTTACATCCACTATGCTCTCAGTCAAAGGCTCTCATACACACAAAACTATGAGAGGCCGTAAACGATACTTGCTCTCAGCTTTAACATCATACTCCCACACAGGCACAGCTAGATTCTCATACAGTCATGCCCATGCACAGACACTACTTTACTCTCTCATGAATACTACTTTACTCTCAAACACACTTCTATATTGTCTTTCACATATACTACTATACTCTCATACACACACTACTATACTCTCTCACGAATTACTATATTCTCATACAAACAACACAATACCCTCTCACACACATTACTATATTTTCATGCACACACTACTATGCTGCTACATACTCTCTCACATATACTACTCTACTCTCTAACACACACGAGTAAAGTCTCATGCAGACACTACAATACTTTCTCACACACACGACTATAATGTCTCACACAAAGCACGATAGTGTCATACACACACTACTATGTGTGAGAACATTTCACTACACTCTCGTGCCCACTACCATGCTGTCACATGCAGACTACTATACCCTCTCACATATTTTACTATACTCTCTCACATACGACTATACTAGGAGCAACTCCAGTTTGATGTCAAATTGTACATCACATACACACACACTGATCAGGTTCCTTGACAAAGTCAGCACAGTTGCTGAGTGGTTAGGGTGTCAGCCTCCCAGTTCAGAGGTGTGGAGTTTTTATGCTCTCCCTGAGCCTGCGTGGATTAACTGGAAAGCTTTACATAGGACCAAAACACTGAATATATGGGTGTGTAGTCAAACCCGGATTAAGAGAGCTATAATGTATTTTGAAGATCTTAGTATACTTCGCTGTTTTTTTTTCTGTACGCTATCAAATACAGATTCATTTTCTGTAACTACTTCATTTTCTAAAATCCTTTTATCAACATTTATGGTATCTACTTGAAATCAATGATAGTATTTCAGTGGGGTGTTATCAGTGGTGGGCCGTGTATTTCAACCCTAGGCCTTTAGTGCTGGCCTTTGATAATGTGTCCTTTGTTAATGAAGCTGCTTTATGAAAGCGCTTGAAAGTGAGTGAAGGGAGCCGACTCCCTTCAATACTGAGCCAGTTGCCTACGAGACCCTTTTTTTCTCGTGTGATTGGTAGATATGCATGTTTTTTAGGGATTCCATCTTGTTCACTCTAAATTTACGCAACAAATTTAAAGGGTTATTTTTCTATTTCATAGTTTATTTGTTGCTGCTCTTAAAGTTCAATATTTTATTTTAAAATGTATTTAGTTTTTCAGAGATTCTAAATGTTTTGAGATTGAAGTGCTTAGTATGATACGGTTCAAATAAGTTAAATGTTCACTCCAGAATAAAAAAAAAAAAAAAAAAAAATTTAGTAGAATAATTTATATGAGACTTTGGTGCATGAACTGTCGCTTCCATACGCCTGCAAGAAGGCCTTGATGTAGCCAAATCAAAATATGTTCGGCAAAACCCTTATCTTCATTAAACTGATCTTATTCTTCAAGGCTACAAATGTAATGGTGAAGGCCTCCAGGATATCTTGCTCTGGCAACTAATAATGGCGGAAATGTTATTGGTTAAATGCTTAAATATGAAGGCACATGTCCAGAAGAGGTGCAATCAAGGGAGGGAAGCAAAGAAATGAAGCTTACAGACAATTTGGAATTGTAGTATTCAAAATATACAGCAACAATATCCAATTATTCAGATATTCTTTAGGCCAGCAGAGAAGGCCTTGCAGGCCCTGAGTGTTATCGTAGTCCGTTTGTGGCCAGGGATGGGAGTACCTAATATCGCTGCCAGTTTGTAAGCCACTTCAGACAAACAGCTTTTCCCGCTTGTGTTGATTTTGTGTCCCTGGCGAGAAGCAGAGGTTTGCGCTCACACGCTTGCCCGGCCATGAAACACGGCCAGGTGTAAACGTGACTCGCGGGTCAAATCGATTACTCGTATTCGACTTGTAAACAGCCAGCTGCCGCCTGATCCGTGAGCGAAGAAAGGGCTCGCTCGTTCAACCTTGGCCGGCCATACGTTGAGCATCAGAAACGCACCTTTATGACCTCCCCCTCACGGACTGCTATCGGAACCTTCCCTGTCTTGGTTCCTCGGCTCATTTCACACGGCGACAGAACAACCCCCACCACAAAATCAATAGCATCATCTAAACACTGTCTCAATTTTCAATTAACGACCGTGAGGTCCCTCCCTCCAGACGCATCCATCACCCAGGATCCGACTTGCACACGTGCGATTAGACGGGAGGTGAGACTGGTTTAAGCGTATGGACTCACTTCTGGGATATAAACTGCTACTACAGCAATAGCGCGGGATTCATGGGGGAGGCGGGAATATCGACAAAACCATACACCCCACTAGCTGGCTCTTTTGTCCGCTGGAACAATATGTGTTCAGCGAACAAATGACATATGAGGACGCTTTTTATCGACTGAAGCGGCACGACTGGAAGCGGAATTAATAATTTGTATTTTCCTTTCATTCAATGCCAGACGTTTTTCTCTAGTGGGGAAAGCCGGTGCCAGCCAATTTTTGCCATTTCGCCCACAGAAAATTTCGTTCTGTATCTGTGTAAACATATGACTTCTCATAATACAACTTCCACCTTCATCTTTCATTAGAACAAAAGTATGTTTCTAGCTTTTATTATTGTTTAGTAAACAACAGTTGAACAGTTTCTTGAATAAACCCCAAGTAAACATAATCTAGTTAAAGTTAATTCATAGTCATGTGAAAAGTCTGTACTATTTTTAATATTTTATACATCTTTTTATATTTATATATATATATATTGATGCGATTGGCTGGCAACAAGTTCAGGGTGTCCCCTGACCACTGCCCGATGATTGCTGGGATGGGCTCCAGCACCCCCGCGACCCTACTGAGGATAAGCGGTGCAGTTAATAAGATGAGATGAGATGAGATATTTATATTGAATATTTTAATTGAGGTCATTTTCCTTCCACACGTTGGTATTAGTGTTTCATATTTGACTTTATGGGCAGTAGCTCAGGAGGTCGGGGATCAAGAGGTCGCAAGTTCGATTCCTGTCAAAGTGTCCTTTGGTAGGACACTGAATCCCTAATGCCCCTCGATAAGCAGTCTTGCATGGCTGCCACCATTAATGGTGTGTGTGAGTGTGTGTGAATGGGTGAGTGTGAAGCACATTGTAATGCGCTTTGGGATGTCTTCATTGACTTGAAAAGCGCTATATAAATGCATTTAACATACAGGTATTCAAAACATAAAGCAACTCCAAAATATAACTTTTCTAATTTCCATTCATTCTTGGTGAGCTGTGTTCTAATGACATAATTGCTCAATTACTGTGAAGTGAAGTATTCCAGAATTCCAGATAAGTCCATCTAATGACACTTAATGCATTCATTATTCATATCATCCCTGTAATGAGTAGGGGTGTGCAATACTAGGAATGTTGATATGGATCCAATCCATGTAAGTAGTAACAATCAATCCCGACCCGATACAGATGATTTTTGCCTGGAAATGTCATATTCACTCAATAAGTGAACCTTACCCCGTTTACTAGTTGATAATTACAATAAACATAGCAAAAGGCATTAATAATGTTTTTTTTTTTTCAATTAAAAACGACATTGCAAACTTTAACAGTATAAAAAAATCAAAGTATTTCTGTAAACATTGTTTCAGAACAAAATCCAAGAGATTTAAACCAAAAAAGCAACAATGATAGGAAAATACAAATGATGTGTAGCAATGTCAACACGAAAACTAAAATAGATATACAAGCTCGGCATGGGTGGCTTGTTTTGTAGCCGTAGAAAAGAGATGGACCCGATAACAACCTGCGGAGCACCCGCAGGTGATTAGCATTTTGTTGCGGTCTTCTGACTTTCCTCAGAGTCCGATTTATTTTGAATTTCTATTCAATTGAACAAGCCTCTGAAATACTATCTTTAGGTTCAGCCGTGCTTTGCAGTTTTTTTCTTGTTGACTTGTGCGCCTGTCCTGCTGTTTGACTGACAGCATACATCAGCCTATCACATTTGTGCAAACAGACAGTCACACCCAACGACCCAAGCCTTTCCTAACTTGCCTCTGTGATAGCATTTGATCTGTGCTGCCTGCTCCGAACACAACGCAGGATAAGTTGATATCATTGACAGTAAAAAAATTCAATTCAAAATCCGCGTAGTGATAACCAGAACGCAAAGTAGCGAGGGGTCTCTGCATTTGGATCGATTGGCCCACCCCAAGTAATGATTTCATTTTATTTGTGAATACAACATTGGCATTTTATGCTCTGTTGAATCTGGCCTCCATGGACGACAGTGCAGAGAGTCTCCAGGCCTTCTGTCTTGATTTGTGGCCAGCGGTCTCACATTATCTCGCCTACGGACATGAAACAGCAAATAAAAATTTAGCTGGCAGTGGAATTAGTGACAGACGATGAATTCTGTCGCAATCAAACGACAACCAACCCTGCCTCTCCCCTTTCGATCTGCAGTCAGCAAATCCACACTGGCTTTGATGGCCAAGCTAATTAGCAAGGCAATTAAAGTGCTGACGAGGTCACGTAGGCTGACGTTTGCGCTAACGTGCTCGATGGCTCTTGCGAGAAAACGCTAATGAGGTGAAACTGTCTCGTCAATGCGTTGCATGATGCGCGCAACATGCTTGTATTTAAACTCCACTCAGACAAACACAGTGACATTTTTTCTGTACTTGGGGGTATTGCCGGTGTTGTTTGAAATTAAAACAAAAAACTACGCAGCCCATAAAATGAGTGGCAGCCCAGTTTGGAGAACATTGCCTGCTTGTGAGACCGCAAAAGTGTCAACGACATTATAAAGGTTTCCTCTCACCCTAGCCACCACCTCTTTGAACTGCTGCCCTCTAGTAGGCCCTACAGATCCCTTAAAACAAAGACTAATAGACACATAGATAGTTTCCTTCCCAGGGCTATCACAACCATAAACAAGTGCACAAGAGAGTGAAAAATATATACAGAGAGACCGCTCGCTACTCTGGGCTTCGTTTAACACTGGTTTATATTCCTTGATATCAACATATCGTGTGCATTGTGTTCGGAGGACAGCAGACAACCAAGGTTTTCACGGGGGCAGGTTAATTATAGCTGTGTCTTAAAGGCTAGGATGTGGTCACACAGCTTGAATTAAACATCCCAAAACTCGAACGATTTGTACTTGGTCGTTTCGTAATGAGGACCACACCTCCATCGTGGGGATGGTATTTCACATTCCTCCAAGCAGCCTGTGGTCTCGTTTGCCTCCTTCCATCTTTTGCTAATGAGCGTCTTCGCCCATCTTTTAATCAAGTATCGGTTAACCATCTAATCAGCTCGCCGCTGACTAATTACACTCTCATAACGGCCTACTTGAGCGCTATACACGATGTCATTTGCAGCATCAGTTTTTAGCTAACAGTGCCTCTGCTTGGAGATCCTTGCTGCTGCCCTCCGACTGTTAAATTGCTGATGTGTAAATGTACACTACTGTTTAAAAAATTGGGTTACTCAGACACTTATTAAATTAGTCTTCGAACGTGTTCATTCTTCCCAAATTTCTTCCTCTTGTTGGCCAGTCTCAGATATAGCTTTCTTCTTTGCTATTCTGCCTTGAAAGCCAGTATCAAGCATTGTCTTCTTCAGCAGAAAGCACACAGCATCTGGTGTTTTTTTTTGCAGGTACTGTTTAAGAAAGCTGTTAGTTGAGGACCTGTGAGGTGTCCATTTCTCAGAAAAGTACAGACCCAAATGTACTTGTCCTTTCGCTTGGTTGTTCAGTGGGACACCCACTTCTCATTCCACTTTGATTAGAGCCTATTTGGGCTGTTCTCTGAAGGAAGTAGTCACTACTGTTGTCGGAGTGCTTTAGTTTTTTGGCAAGTTCTCGCATAAAATAGCCTTCATTTTTAAAAACAACAATAGACTGTCGAGTTTCACCTAAAAGTTCTATTTTTTGGGCCATTCTGATAGTTCAATCACACACACTAATGTGATGCCCCAGATTGCCAACCAGCTCAATGGAAGGTCAGTTTTTTAGCTTCTCTAACCAGCTAAACGGTTTTAACCATGCTAACATAATTGCACAAGGGTTTTCTAATCATCCATTAGCTTTCTAACTCAGTTAGAAAACAAAAATATAGTATTAGAAGACTGGAGTATTGTACAAAATCATACATGGACTTGCTCCCTCTTATCTTTCAGATCTGATTTGCCCCTATGTCCCGGTCCGAAGCCTACTTTCTGAGAGTGCCGGTCTTCTGGTGATCCCAAGAGCAAAGAAGTCTTCTGCTGGTTCGAGAGCGTTCTCCATCCGGGCACCGGTGCTGTGGAATGCTCTTCCCCCTGAGATCCGATCTGCAACCTCAGTGGAAATGTTTGAATCTAAACTTAAAACTCACTTCTACTCCATAGCATATGAATAACCTACTCTTCTCGTCGGCTGAAAAGTAGTCTGTGTAATATAGTGTAATAATCTGTGAAGCCCTTTGAGACTCTTCGTGATTTATTAGGGCTATACAAATAAAGATGACTTGACTTGACTTGGAGTGCTGCTTACTGGAAATGAGCACCGATACACCAATGTAGATATTGCCTTTGAAAACAAACATTTGCAGCTAAAGTAGTCATTTACCACATTAACAATGTATGGGGTGAATTTATGATTGGTCTGATGATATCGACTTTGAAAAAAACAGTGCTTTTCCTTCAAAATTAAAGACATTTCTTAAGAACCCCTATCTTTTGAACTGTTGTGTATGTATGGAATTTGAATGGTGATAATAATCCATCAGAATGTAAAGTCTATGCTAACACGAGCAGGGATCAAATGGATTGAGAAAAAACTCCCGACTTCCAAGCATCCACATACAACTTCTCAGCAGATGTCCAAATCATACACATCCCAGAAAGTACATCCCTTTCCATTATCAACAGATGCAATCTTCCAAGAAAAACTCAAAAGGTCAGAAAAAGAAATGCAAATAAACTGACAAGACCACAAGGAACACCTGGACCAGTCACAAGTGGAGGAGAAGACGGATTGGGAAGCACAAAGAAAGCTGTCTGATGAGACAAGTACACAAAATGAATCCCAAACAAAAACAACACGATAAATCTGGATAAATGCTTGAGTGAGGGAGACATAGTAATATGATTATATACATGTCTAAAGCGTTGATGGATTGACTGTAATTATTTGCGACACACAATTATTTTATACTGATACCAATACCTGATACTATCCTGCTTCTCCAGACCGATAACCATGTACAGTGCATTTACTTCAACGCTGTCATTAGAACTGCGTCTCGTTTTTCACATGAGCGACAACATGCCAAAAAGGGTTATTTCTAAGTATTATTTGATTGATTAATCCATTATCTGCACCGCTTATCCTTAGTAGGGTCGCAGGGGTGCTGGAGCCCATCCCGGGTGTCTTCGGACAGTGAGGAGGGGTACAAGTCAGTTGCAGGGCACACGGATATAGACAATTAACTTGCCACGCATGTGTTTGGAATGTGAGAAGAAACCGGAGAGCCCGGAGGACACCCACGGGGAGAACTTGCAAACTCCGAACGGTGAGGCTGCGGTAGCTGGACTTGAACCCTGAACCTCCGCACCGTGGGGCTACACGCTAACCACCCAGCCGTATTTTAAAATTTGTTTGATTTAATAAAAACGTGAAAACACCCACAAATTATTTTAATCAAAGCATGTTATTTTCCTTTCTTGTATATGCTTTTACAGTATATAACACTATTAAATGTGTCTCCAAAAAGTTCGGAAATTTTAGCATGAAGTGATTATCTGCACCGCTTATCCCCAGCCATCTTCGGGCAGTGGGCAGGGGACACCCTAAACTGGTTGCCAGCCAATCCCAAGGCACACAGAGACACACAACTCACTCGCTCATTCACACCTAGGGACAATTTGGACCCGCCAATTAACCTGACATGCATGTTTTTGGAATGTGGGAGGAAACCGAAGTGCCTGGCGGAAACCCACGCAGGCACGGGGAGAACATGCAAACTCCACACAGGAAGGTTTGATCCCATGACCTCAGAACCGTGCCGGACACGCGCTAACCACTGCGCTGCCGTGCTGCCCAATTAGTAACCAATCTCTCGTTTTGCAATATCATTTTGTTGGAATTCATTGGTCCAATAAATATCAGTCCAACACTTTCTTACACACCCATCAGAAAATATTTCCGCTATTAAATCACATTATTCTATCGTGCCGTTTTCTGACCTCCAGCAAACTGTTATATGGATCACGATAAAACACAAATCTTTGATTGTCATCACTGTTTTCTATTATTTACCCCATTATTTGTTTCTATGTTCCGAGAAAATCATGCTCAATTATGTGTGAAATCCTACTAGTACTCTTTGTTCTAGAAGTTTCTGGAAAAAAACATTTTACATTGTTTGTTGAGCCATTTATTTTGAAGCGAGTACGTAGCAGCGAGCACATTTCAGTAAGTATCAAAGTCAGAATGTTCGCAAAAGATCCTGAACTTACGTGATGTGCTGTTTCAGCACCTAAGGTAGATCAGGTCATTACGTTGCCATGACAACTGTTGGCCTCCGCTACGTAAACGTATTTTTGAAAGGCGGAATAACGTATTTTGTATGTTTTTTGATTGATTGGTTGACTTTTTTCCCCACTTCTGATCAGATGCAAGGTTACAATGAAATTAAAATCAACAACTGTGATAAAATAATTGACCAATAGTGGACTCTAAGGACCTCCAAGGCATTCTCTGCTGGGCTAAAAAATATCCGGATCATGTGATGTAATTAGATTATTTAAATACAGTATTCCCGCTTTACTTTGCGCTTCAATTAGCACTTTTTTACTGCTTCGCAAATTTTGAATTGAAGTAAATGTTTTTTATTGTCATTGATATCAACGTATCATGCACTGTCTTCTGCAGCAGACAGCACACAGCAAATTGTATCACGGAGTCGAATTTTGTCTGTTTGCAAAAGTGGGCACCAAAACATACTGCGATGCATGGCGGCAGTTAGCTTTTAGCCACTCATTACATTAAAATAAATCCATCAATTAAATCAGACTCCTTAAAAAGTCAGAAGAGCGCAACGAAATGCTTATCACCAGCGGGTGCTCTGTGGATTATTGCCTCGTACGGGAACCAATTGAGGCAGCGTCAGCAGAAAACGCTATACCGGTGATGCAGGTCCAACCCACCACTATGGCTAGGCTATGTAATAGCTTTTAAACTACCCGTGTCCAGCCTGTAGCTCACTAAAGCCAGATCTATTACCCATAACACTGATGACCTGGAGCTACAACTCGTGGGAAACAGCTACATTCGGGACTGTTGTATTTTATTAATCGCATGACCCTAGCTCATTTCAATGATACCCGATGCTTGGGTGCAGATAGCCAGTCGCATTCTTAATCTCAAATTGTTTTGTAATTGTATGCAATGACAATACAGACCATTCATTTAATGGCAATACTGTCTGGAGTTTAGATACGACCACCATCTTTCACAGGCAGTCAGGTGGGTTACCTTAGATGTGAAAAATGTCCCAAAAAAAACTGACTCGTGACTTTTAGTTTTGTTGACTCAGCATTTTCCCAGAAATGCATTCCACTCTTCCAGGACAGAATTACATTGTTTGTTGAGCCATTTAAATTCTACTTTCTCGGGGCAGAACAGCTTTAGCCAGGATCACAAGAGTTTACAAGCAATCCGGTGGGTCACTCTAGAGGTGAAAAGGCCAATGGCCTGGCCAAAAAGGGAAATGGCACCCAAAAATAGTTCTGTCTCCCAACGCAGCTAACTCTCTAATGGGCCACAGACATTCTATTTTTTTTCTCATATCACATCCTAGTCATTTTCTTCTGGTCACTTGTTTTTTTTTTTGCAATGTTTTATTTTTTCTCGCTCAGGTTTTCATTAGAGTAGACTGCTTTTCCTCTCAGTTTAGGATCATGCTTGAGTATGGCAAACCTTTCATTTCTAATGGTTACACAACGCCGACGAAAGGCCCTCGAGTGACCTTGGACAGCTGTGCCTAATAAAGTGCCCTGCACAAAGAACACAAGACAAAGGGTGCAGCGATGCCCTCAAATGCTCCGATATAACCACCGCTGCCACAGTCCCCCAGGACATGCGTCATATCTCTTAAAAACGTTGGTCAGATTTGCATGCAAACACATCTGGGCCGTATTTGCTTGCACTCACGCGTGTCAAGAGCGAGTTTATGCATCCAAGCACGACTTTATCTTTTTTCCTGTATGACAAATGAGAAGAGATGTAAGCAACGGGCAAGCTGCAAGAGTACGGGGCTTTCCGTTGCGTAAACCGGCCTGGAGGAGCAATAACAATTCACAGAGTGAGTAAAATGTTCAATCTGTGGGAACCTTCTCGCAGCCTCTGCAGCGTTTAACGTGGGGCTTGGATTCGTTGTTTGTGGAATAATAAACAATCCGTCCCGATTGTGGGAGTCGACAATTTCCTGCATCTGATCGTCGGGATGGGAAAATTGTATGTCTGAAAAGGCACTCGTCACAAGATCTCTAAAAACTGCATCTGAGTCCTTTTTCTGTCACAACCCTGCATTAAGGTTCCCTCTCTATGACTCTTGCTCTCCTCGCTCTACTGACTCTTTTGACCTCACCTTATTTGGTCTCTCACTTCTGGGTTCAATTTCCCTCCTCAAAGCTGCAGTTACTTGTCTCGATTTCCCTCCTATAACAACCCTCCCTCATCTCTATGTAACTCATTTAATGCCAGACGTTTATCTCAATTGGGAAGAGCCAATGCCAGCCAATGTTTGCCATTTTGACTCATTTTTGAGGCCTGAAGCATTTTGTAGCTAAATAGGCATAGGGCACATTAAAAGAAAGCTTCAACCCTCGCCTTTCATTCAATAAATGTATGTTTCTAGCTTTTGCCATTGTTTAGTCAACAACATTTGAAACTTATTAAGTTTCTTGAAAATACTCTTTTTCAAGAAAACATTTGAGAAAATGGCTTTTTGTGAAAGAGTGCATTTCAAGCAGAACTTTCATTTGGGTACTTTTATTTGCATTTGTGATACCTTAAATATCTTAGCAATGTTTTCCATAGATACAAGGGCACTTTGTTTGCAAAATAACATTTTATTGCAAAAAGATTGAATGTATGCTTGAAATTGAAAACTTTTTTTTTGGGTGAAGTGATCACACGATTGCGGTCTCCATTGCAATCCCGTTCACAACATCTCCCTCTGACCATACGATGATGATGGCTGCCTCAGTGTGCCTACTCGGCACTTGGGGAAGCCCTTGCTGAAGCCCACACACTTGTATTCGGCTGATACAGGAAGCAACAGTAGAAAGTGGGGGTTCCCTAGATGTGTGGACAAAGATCTGATCAAAGCTACACCTGCCATCTGATGGTGATTTTTTTTTTAGGGTTATGGCAGTGATGAGTAAAACACTCTGTCTCCTTGGTCTCCATTGTTGCGTCCCTCGTACTCCCCTTGTACCAAATCCTGCGAGAGTAAAAGAACTCTGTTCTTGGCATTTTCTGTAAACATGTATAAGAGAGGGCAGCACGGCGGCGCAGTGGTTAGCGCTTGTGCGGCACAGTTCATGCCATGGGAACCTGTCGTGGGTTCAAATCCAGCTTTATACTTCCTGTGCGGAGTTTGTGTGTTCTCCCCGTGCTTGCGTGGGTTTCCTCCGGGCACTCCGGTTTCCTCCCACGTTCCAAAAACATGCATTTCAGGTGAATTGGCCGGTCCAAATTGTCCCTAGGTGTGAATGAGCGAATGAGTTGTCTGTCCCTGTAAGCCCTGCGATTGGCTGGCAACCAGTTCAGGGTGTCCCCTGCCCACTGCCCGGAGATGGCTGGGATGGGCTTATCCTCATTAGGGTCGCGGGGGGTGCTGGAGCCCATCCCACCTATCTACAGGAAGTGGGCAGGGTACACCTAGGGACAATTTGGACTGGCCAATTAACCTGACATGCATGTTTTTGGAATGTGAGAGGAAACCGGAGTGCCCAGAGAAAACCCACGCAAGCACGGGGAGAACATGCAAACTCCACACAGGAAGTTCGATCTTATGACCTCAGAACTATGCCGCACACGCGCTAACCACTGCGCCGCCGTGCTGTCTGAAAGGGATTAAACGTAGTAAAATAAATAATACATAACTTTTGAAGGAACCTTTTCTGATTGAGAAATGTGATGATTTTGCTCTTTCTCTATTTAGCAAAAATAATCTTTTAATATTATTAATAGTAGTCCAGTTTATAAAATGTTATATGAAATGATGAATTAGGATACTGTTATCCCTCGCTACTTACACTTTCGTATTGCGGTCTCAGTGTATCCCTGATCGCTTATTGCTGCAAGGGGCTGGCAGCTCTTTTTTGCTGTTCTGTCCACCAAAAAGTGAAATGCACTCATGTGGCCGCAATCCATTATTCCTGATCGCATATTGCTTCAAGCTGGGACCAGTAGAAGGCAATTTTATCAAAAAGAGTGTTCTGGCTCAGGTTAAATGAAATGCACAGTTGTGGCCATGATCCATTATCCCCAATTGACTATCGCTGAGAGGGGGGTTGGCTGAGCGCATTTATTTTCCGGTTTGGGCCACTGAAGTGTACCATTGTGGCCTATCTCAAATGAACTGCACTGTTTTGGCTGCTGTGATCCATTATCCCTAGTCTACTATCAAATGAAAATAAACGTCAATATTAAAAAAAATCCTAAAAAAATCAGTGTAATATGTAGTTGCCTTTTCCCCTTCCTCACAAAAAATCCTTTTTCAAAATTGAACAGTTGTAAAAGAAACAAAATATAATCTTTCAAAGGAATATAATCATATTTTCATTTTACAAAATTAAAAATATTTGATTAACAAGGGATTAAATTTAACTATACATATTAAGATTAACATAAATAGGAAAAATATGTATTTATTAAAATACATATAGACATGTTAAAAGTATCTTAATAATCAGTAAAATGTGTTGATAAAGCAATCAGACGACGTGTTACCTTGTCGCATTTACTGCAAAAACATAATTTTAAAAATTAAGGAGGTCGTAAAGTTAGCAAATAAATCATCTTTTAAAGGAAAAGCAATATTTTTTCTTATCATCCAATATCAAAAAAGGTAAAAAATAAAGTTAAAATGAGATAAATAATACTTGAAGGTATCAAATTATTTTCAGTTTAATTTGATTTTCAAAAGCAATGACTGTTCTCCAACAACAGCATCAGCAGGAGTTCCAACAAGACTTGGACTGAAAATGTAAATACGGCCCACGATAGTAAATTTTGCAAGCAGATCAATATTGTAATCGATGAAATAACTGCTGTGACCTCCAAGTTCCATGCCAGTGCTGAATTGATTACTCTCTAGAACGCTTCTATCAGTCCACTTCCCCTCATGTTTTTTTAATGCCGTGTCGGGCAACAATTTGCCACATGCTAAACGACGCTAACGCAGACACAAAATCATAGTTAAAGTAGAGAAATGTGGAACGATAGTGTGTAGTGTCGGTTGGGATCCACGGGGCCAAGGACCGGTACCTGGCCGTGAGTAGTTTGTTACCGGTGTACCTGAAAATACGGTATTTCAGAAAAAGCACAGATACGTGGAATGCTGCCCTTGGCTGTGAAAATATTGTCAGACCATGAACCCGTTCATGGTGCAGAAAAGGTTGCCTTCCACTGGCATATAGCATAGCAACAGAAAAGTTAAGTTTTTGAGGGTGGACCCATAAGGGGAGAAGCAGGAGGATGGAGGCAGATGTGCTCAACAAAGGATGATATTCATTGACAAAAACCAGAAGCAACAGACAAAAACAAACCGGGTCCCAAAACAACTACCAAAGTGTGCAAACAAGAAACAAAACCAAACCTGACATGAGAACAGAAGACTGAATGGAAAAAGCATGGCAATGGCAAATGCTATGACCCGACCCACTGTGCTGTCCCAAAGTCAATATAAAGATTTGGTATAATTAGGGACAGGTGTGTGGTGATTGGGATTAGGTGTGTCCAGTTCCAAACCCAGGCGGTGTACCAGAACAAGACCTCCCCTTCTAGGGCTGGGTCCAAGACGGACCAAAAAATCAAGTTAACAAAGATGACAGAGGCTACATTTAACAAACCTAACTGCAGAAACATGGCCAGAAGCACCCCACGACGCCTCTCCCTTGCCACCCGGACTTGGCGGTGAAGGGTCCTTGTCCTTCCCTACATAAGCTCAGACTAGATGCAGCCAGTTGACCTTCGCTTCGCCGCGAGGACAGGAACTTTATAACAGCTGGGACAGGGACCAGAAGCAACAAAGGGACCCTCACCGCTAGGACAGGAAATCATATCTGTTATGGACCTTCTCCTTGCCGCCATTACAGGGAACAGAAGAGGCCAAGGGATCTTCTCCTCGCTGCCAGGACAGCAAACAGAAGCGGTCGAGGGACCATCTCTTTGTCACCGGGACAGGAAACAGAATAGCCCTGGGACCATCTCCTCCTCACCCGGACAGGGAACAGGGGCGGCTTTTATGACAAGAAAAAAGTAGGAGATGGAGGCTTCCATCTGGGTCCTTTGTTGGTTGGGTCATTCAGTTGGATTTTTTAGGGGGAAAGAGGAAGATAGAGGCAGGTGTGCTCCACTAAGGATGGTATTTATTGAAAAATAACAAGGAACATCAAACAAAAACAAAAGTGGCGTACCAGATCGTGACAGAAATATTTGATGGACCACTGGCAGGTCACTCCGCCCTACTTGGACTTGTATTTGAGAAGCACATGAATGAGTCTGCGGCAGATCGCTTAGGTCAGACGCTCCCAAAATTGGGAACAGAACGTTTCGTGGCCCAGGGCACCTCATTATCCCGGCACCCTGCGTTCTACTCAGCCGTCAAAAGCAACGAAAAAAAAAAAAAAACTTCCTTACGCTAGAGCTTCCCAGCGTACTCGGAGATTACGTTTGGAGACGCAGTGTTCTTTCCCAAGAGCAAATAGCATTCCTCCATTGTCCAACCAACGCGCTCTTCGCTGATAAAACTGAGAGATATTGTTTTTTTGGGGGGGTGAACTTTTATTGTGTGAAATGTAAGGTTTTCTTTTTCATATTTAGCAAATAAAGTTCATGCGCGTTCTGGATTAGGTTCTGGCGATAGAGCACGGCCTTATCGGTTGCCGTGGCAACACACTAGAACCACTTTGACGTCGGGACAAGGCGACGAACAGTTTTCTGAAAACCCCCACAGAGTTTTGCTTTCATGATCTTTAACATTTGAGTTGGTCTGTTTTGAGGGTCTGTACCTGCTTAAGAAAATTACCTATTATTTCCAGCTTACATCATCAGCGGATCACTGCAATGTATAAGTGCATTGTTGACTCAAATCAGCAGGAGTATGAGTTTGAATAGAGCGCGTTAAGATTTGTATGTTGCGTTGCGTTTTTAGAGTCGTAAATTACAAAAAAACACATAGCCAGTCGTGTGTAAACTTCCTGAGGTGACTTTGGCAAGGACCGCCTGGCGGCCCTCATCCCTCTCAACGCAGGCTAGGTAGGGGTTTTCTCTCCTACATCGAAAAAGATAGTATTGATTATACAGCTTTTTAAACTCATCCTACGGTTTGAAAAAATGATTTTGAACTCAACCTAGTGTCAGGACCACAACGGGAACAGGACCCACTTGCGTGACGTTTACCACAAGTTTTATTGAAAAGAATTCGGTGTTCGCTGGGCACGGGAAGCAAGTGGCTCTCGTACTTGGATTGTGCTCCAAACGCAGAAGTGGATCTTCTGTAGCGAGCGTTGGCGGTGTCAGGGACGGAAAAAAAGGTCGGTAGCCGGGACTGGGAAAGCAAGACGTGGTCGGGGTCAGAAGAGAGTCATAAGCCAGAACGTGAGAGTAGACGTAGTCGGGGACAAAAAGAGGTCGTAAGCTGGGACGGGAGAACAGACGTGGTCAGGAGCAAAAACAGGTCGCAGCCGGAGACAGACGGGAGCAAAAACGGGATTGGTTGGAGTCGAAAAAAGGCTAACCTAGTATACACTGAGGTTCGCAGACGGACTGACAACAGGGGATTGACCGGACTGGGCTCAAATAGTAACAGGGAGGCAGTCAGAACCCGCGGTGGTTGGCGCCAAATGACCGGGCACCGCTGAGTCACATCAGTAATCATGACACCTAGAGGTAAAAATTGTGGTTTGCCATCGTTTTTAGGCTTTCAAAGTGGGGTTTTAACTCTTTCTAGGGTCTCAAAAAAGGTTTTTATCTTAACCTAGAGGTTCAAATTATGGTTTTACGTCATGTTTAGGTTTTCAAAGTATGGTTTAGATCTCATCCAGGGATTTCAAATTATGGTTCTAAATAACTTTTCACTACATTTTCAAAGTAGTGTTTTAAACTCCTGCCGTAGTTTCAAATCAGGGTTTCCAACTCAATTTAGGGTTTGAATTGGGGTTTTACATTTTTTCATTCAGGGTATGGGTGCGCAAGTCGCAATTTTAGGGACCCTACCTTTTGCAATTTACAGAAGAATCATGCCTTTTCAAGATCACCACAGTAGCCGGTGGCTGCAAGCGATAAGAATAAATGACTAGACCAAGGACATCATTAGGAATGTCTGCGTGTGAGGTGCTCATTTCATCTCATCTCATTAGCCGTACCGCTTATCCTTATTAGGGTCGCGGGGGGGTTGGAGCCCATCCTAGCCATCTTCAGGCAGTGGGCAGGGGACACCCTGAACTGGTTGCCAGCCAATCGCAAGGCACACAGGGACAGACAAATCACTCGCTCAGTCACACCTAGGGACAATTTTGGACCGGCCAATTCACCTGAAATGCACGTCTTTGGAATGTGGAAGGAAACCGGAGTGCCCGGAAGAAACCCACGCAAGCACGGGGAGGACATACAAACTCCGCACAGTAAGGCCGGGAGCTGGATTTGAACCCATGCAGGACGTTCCCACGAGCTCAGAACTGTCCCGCACACGCGCTAACCACTGCGCCGCCGTGCTGCCCGGTGCTCATTTCATATCTGTTAAATTGTGGCTATTTAGTTTAGATTTACTTGAATGAAAGTATAAGTTGGATAAATGACAGAGAATAAGAAGTATTTGCTACGACTGGTGCTAGCTAATATGTATTTTATGATGATAATAATAACAATAATAATAATACTAACCGGGCAGCACGGCGGCGCAGTGGTTAGCGCTTGTGCGGCACAGTTCATGTCATGGGAACCTGTCGTGGGTTCAAATCCAGCTCCAGACTTCCTGTGCGGAGTTTGTATGTTCTCCCCGTGCTTGCGTGGGTTTCCTCCGGGCACTCCGGTTTCCTCCCACGTTCCAAAAACATGCATTTCAGGTGAATTGGCCGGTCCAAATTGTCCCTAGGTGTGAATGAGCGAATGAGTTGTCTGTCCCTGTGTGCCCTGCGATTGGCTGGCAACCAGTTCAGGGTGTCCCCTGCCCACTGCCCGGAGATGGCTGGGATGGGCTCCAGCCCCCCCCGCGACCCTAATGAGGATAAGCGGTGCGGCTGATGAGATGAGATGATAATACTAACCGCTTTTATTATCATTATTATTACTATCATTAGTAGTAGTAGTAGTAATAGTAGTAATAATAGTAGTAGTAGTAGTAGTAGTAAAAGTATTACTGTGGATATCATTAAGAACATTATTTTTCATACATTTTTTACAAAATACATGTTTGATGATAACACATTATTTTATTGTTACAAGTGCTGTCCGATATTTAAAACTTAATTACTCCCTGCCGCCTTCTCCTGAATTAAAGTCATGATCACAGCCTCAGTTCGTTTTTTCATCTTTTTGCGTTGGAGCTTAAACAGTATTTGAAACATGCCTTTTCTTTTGATTAGCATTTAATGGTACACAACAACAAAAAATGCTGGACTGGCAGTCACCCAGCACCAGTGCTGCCAAGTCATCACAGGCAGAGTTCAGTGAGGGCCTGGGGTGTCGCGTTCCTTCAATTTACGACGTTTCCATCCTCGGCTCTCTGCACCGCCACTCATCCTTCGGCTCGCAAGCTTCCTCAGGTCGGCCCATCTCCTCCTCGAACCCCGATGGCAACCAGGGTCCACCTTGGTCCACGGCCTGTCCCTCTTCGGTGCCGTTACGCTCCCACCCAGCACCATGGTTTGAAGTACGTGCCATATTTTAAGTCATATTATTTTCACGTTGTAAAATGTGATTTTATATGTGTTGGTACTAACTCTAGTAGTCTACATGCTGGACGTCAACTCTTTTACACATTTACAGCCCTCTAGTGACCGGAGAGACCTTTTGTTTTGCACTCATTTAAGAAGAATCATAACTCTTAATCGCCATTTTAATCGAGACTCGCTTCTTTTTTGAAAATAGTTAAACATTTTTGGTGTGTCGGATTAAACAGACATTGATTTCACTATTCTGCCTCATAAATGTGCACAGCTTGGCTAGGTCACACTTGTTTACAAACACGGAAATGGTCTATACTGCTGATCAAACAACAAGTATGGCTTTGGTTAACATGACGTCAATGAGCGTCTGGATAGTAGCCTCTACCCAAGGCAAGTCCAAGCCAGAATGTGAGGAAAAAACGAGTAGCCGTGAAGGGGGGAAAAAAAACATACCGTATGTGAGCACAACAAATTGAGTCACGGTGACCTATATTTTAGAAACGAGGTTTCGGTGCAATCTAAAACCAAACTAGTTCCTCTCAAATAATGTGTCAACGACTGCCCTAAACTACTCATTTTGTACTGGCACGGATATGTTGAAGCAACCGCTGACGTGCAGTCTGGAGAGGCAGGTGAGCCTGTGTATCATCTGTGGTCATGGAAATATAGAATTAAAAATATATGAAACGGTTATATTTATTCAGTGTTAATGTTCTATCCCTTTGAACTCATCTTTGGATTTTTTTTTATTTCAAATCGGTGAATTTTCGTATAAACTTGTTAATACAATTTCAAAATTGTATGACCGTGCTGATCATCTTGGGATGCAGAGTGAGACATGCAATTCTCTTGCCTCACGGCAGAGGATGATAAAGAGACCAAGAATCCCGATACGGCGCTCACCTCGGGCCCAAACAATAGAAATAGATAACAGCAAGTAAAGCTATACAGTAAATTATATTTCTTGTTTCATGGACTTTTTTCATAATGGAATATTACTTGTTTTATTTAAAGGAGCAGCACATATTTATAAGTTAAGGTAAGACAATAAAACATTGTTGTCTATGCTACAGTTCATGTATTGATTGATTTATCTGCTAGTCAGAATGATTGTTAAGATGTAGGTTTATTCATTTGTAAATCTGATTTTGCTTCACCAGACACGAACCTCACTCTACATCCTCGATTAGGTTCACTTCTATTTTAAAAATTGGGCACTTGCAACGGAAAATGCATAGGATTTCAGTTTTGTTTTATTTTGATTATCATACCTCAATGTTATTTGGTGATTGTGCACTGTTAATATCATTGTCACAGTCATGGTACTGATCTCTGATTCCACACACTAGATTCCACACAATATCTACCTTTTGTTGCCTGGGAGATTTAATAAAAAGAAATGTCTCATGACAGGGCTTTTAGAACAGATTTGTAATTTTACATTTGAGGATTTCTGGTAAAGCCCTTTCATTTTCTCCTTGCAAGTTCAAAATTCATTGATTTCCTCTCTCCTCATTGGAGTGTGTCTCGTTTCATGGTCATGGTTGGGTAAGGTTACTTTAACTTGATTACTTTCAATTACTTTTGGATTACTCCAATACCAAATATGCTAATAAAAGACAAAAGAAACTAAATATGAATAAAATGACTAAATTTTGTGCAGGCTTGGGGAGTAACGGAATACATGGAACGGCAAAAATGATGTTGGCAAGCTGTTTGGATTTATTTTCATTTTGTTTCTGTCACATTTTATGTTAGTTTTGCCGGAGATCAAAGAGATCAAAGCCAGGAGAGAAAGCTTACCACGTGTTGTGAGTCATCATTTTATTTATATTTAGTTTATTTTGTCCTTTATTAGCACATTTGGCATTGGAGTAATGCAAAAGTAATTGAAAGTAATCCAGTTAAAGTAACCCATCCCAACCCTGTTCATGCTTCACAGATCTCCAAACTGCCTGGGTTAACGGCATACAATTGAGAATGCAACTCTGGACCGCCTTCTTCTGTGTTGATTTCCATCCCATTCTGGGTTGATGCTTTGTCCAGGCAAACGATCAGACATCTGAGTTCCTCTTCTTCTCCTGCCAGTCCGGCAATATCTTCAGCAAATCGGAAGTGATTGATGTTATGTCCCCCTAGGGCTATGACCATGATCCTCTACAGGAAGATATTGAATACAATTGGAGAGACAATGTAACCTTTTCTCACAGCACATGTGGTTTAAAACCAGGCTCTCGTGGTACCATCAGTACTGCACTGTTGCCTTTGGCGTACAGTAATTCAATGGTCTTTACTTGTTTTCTGGCCCACCTTGTACTTGTACAAAATGTACATGTACTGTGTGGCCCACAAGGCAGCTTAACATACATGTAGTGTCTACTAAACTATAAACTGTAAACTTAAAATATCCTTGTTGAAAAACTGCAACAATAAGCAAGAATAGTTAGAGCTGTTTGCAAAACTAAAACTCGGGTCTGGATTGGGGTTGTTGTATTGTTTCAAGAAAATCCTGACTAATAGTCAGGAGTGAAAAAAGATTGACACTTGCACCAGTTGGAACACAACAACCTACGTGGCGGGGGTGGCCCCTCCTCTAAAACCGCCCCCACCAGCCCACCGTCTGCCATTCCTCACAGACGGAAAGGTCAGCCAGAGAGCATCGTAAAGAGTAGAGAAGGGTGCTCATTGAGTTCCTCTAAAGTTCAATCACATTCAACATCGACTCCTCCTCCTCTCCTGCTTTGTCCTGCAGGGCCCAGGAGTTTTTGCACACAAATTTGATTTTGGATCCTGTTTAATCAGCGTGTGTGTTGTTTTGAAGTAGGGGTGGAGAATGGGAGGGGGGGCAATGACCCCAAGGCAGGGGAAAATAAAACGGGGTCAAAACAACAGGAAGGAAGTCACATGACGGACCGAAAGTAGCTCTGGTCGGGAGGAGGTGAGGTATGATGGAGGAAAAAAAGAAAGGGAGAAATAAAGAGTGAGGGTGGTGGGATAACACCCTGACCCACTAGATGTTAGCACACAGGTGCACAGCGAAGAACCAAACAGACGAGAGTTCTAAATCAAGGTCTTTATTCCTGCGTTGAAGCACTGTCTTTTGTGTGTTGGTCACATGGCAGGAAAAACCGGTGGCCATTACTGCCACTAGTTATGACTCCCTCACAGCTTAACAGAGTACCACCGTGATATTACCTCATATAAAAAGCAGCTTGTTAGAAGTGCGGCTTTATGGCCCAGGTTGTTAATACATGGGTTTTTGATGGATTCTTGTGCGAGCTACAAGTGTGACATCACTGCACCGGGACTAAGCGGGGCCCCCGTTGATACCACTGACCGGGGTTGGATGATGTTGCTCACTTAGGAAAATTATTAATGGAGTACAGAGACACCTCTCTACTTCGTGCTTCAGTTATCGCTGGTTCACTGCTTCACGGGTTTTGAATTAAATTGTCTTTATTTTCATTGATGTAAAAATATTTTGCGATTTGTCTGCAGCAGACAGCACATAGCAAATCTTATCACGGGGGCAGGTTGGGTAGGGTTTTGTGTATTGGTTGGGCGTGACTGTCTGTGTACGCGACTGTGATAGACTGTTGAATAATGTCAGTCAACCAGCTGGGATGGGCAGGTGCACAAGTCAATGTTTCCAACCAAAACAAACTGCAAGCACAGCTGCAGCTTTCAGCGGCTTGTTACGTTTAAAAGAAATTCATTATTTAAATCAGAATTTGAGGAAAGTCAGATGAGCGCAAATAATTGGTGATCACCAACAGGATCTCGAAGATAGTTATAGGGTCCATTAAGAGAACACAAAGACATGATGAACACAGGGAGGTGCTTCTTGGATTGTTATCAGCGTCGGTAGAGGCAATAGAGAGGCTGCAGGTCCAGCTTCCTGCAAACAACTCTCTCAAACCACCCCTGCTGAGCCAATATCTCACCAACGCCAGATCCGTCACCCATGGAACGGATGACCTGTGGCTACAACTCATGGGAAACCACTACATTTGGTGGGGTTGTTTTTTAATCACCACAGAGACTTGGCTCAATTAGCGGATACATAGTTTTCTTTCACTGAAAGGAGAAGCCCTCTGATTTTATTTTGTTTTGTATAATAACAACAAGAAACATTCGTTCAACTGCAATTCTGTGTTTTGTGATTTTATTTGTAGATGTATAGTTGTCATTATGTTACAGAATAAAATAGTCTCAGTCGGTGAGGACATCATCTCAAAATAAGTTTGGGAGCTTTTATGAACGGGTGTCGTTATTTTGAGGATTTTCACAGCGGGTTCTGCCCCCCATTAACCCAATACTCGAGGTAATACTGTACTTCCATTTTAGCTGAACACTGCACTGCTCAATTTACAAAAAGTGTAAGAAAATATTCATATGTATATATTTTTTTTCAAAGTACCGAAAGCATTTTACTGTGTTTTATAGTTATATTAAATAAAATGTATTTGCATAACTCTTTTGAATAAAGACAAATTCTTTACCAAAGACCCTTCAATAGGTGACAACAGCAAATAAAGTAACCTCATTACATGAGTTTGTTTTTTGATAAAAATACAAAGCCACAAGGGATGCAATATGTAATGAACAATTTTGATCTTGTTTACCCATTAAAATCATTGAAAACAAAAGAACAAAGGAAGACTTTTCGCCAGGTATTTAGAATCTGGTTGTTGCCCATCATTGCTAAGGTCAGGCACATCGCTGAAGAGCATGAGGATACTGAACTGAGAATAACAACGGCGACCAGATGATGAAGGTGCTGTATCTGAGACAGCTTAGGAAGATTCTTCTGCTACTGGTAACTACTAATAACTACTATCTGTTTCACGTGGAGGAGCAAACCTCTACAAAAAACGGCCTGGAAAGGGGTGGGCACCGCCATACTGCATCTGAACAGATGACCTAGTGAAATAATGTTGCTTCTGCAGCACAGCAGCTAAGAGGCACAGTTCTGAGGTCATGGTTTCAAATCCAGCTACCAGCTTTCCTGTGCGGAATTTTCACGTTCTCCCGTACTTATTTGGGTTTCTCCAGGCACTCCCGTTTCCTCCCACATTCCAAAATCATGCATGTAAGGTTAATTGGCAGGTCCAAATTGTCCCTAGGTGTGTATGAGCAAGTGAGTTGTCTGTCTCTGTTTGCGCTGCAACTGGGTGGCAACCTGTTTAGGGTGTCCTCTGCCGACTGCCCAAAGTTAGCTAGGATGAACTCCAGCAGCCCCACGACCCTACTGAAAATATGCGGTGCAGATAATGGATAGATGGATGGATGTTGCTTGTAAATTGCGCTAGTGATTCAAAAACCGTGTTTAAAATGATATCAGGACACTTTCCACTATGTCCATTTTGCTTCAGATGATATATTTTCGTCATCATGTGGACATATTTGGAAAACAAAAATGTTGTTCCTACAGAAAGATAAGAAGGTGAACTATCATCAATTAATAAAGATATAAGATCGTTAGTTGGCCTCATGTTATTAGCAATGGCTTTCCTAACAATGGCGTAACAGACTAGCAAATTGATAATTTTTTTAAGGGAAAAAGCTAGTTATTTTGTATGCATTTGTCATTAAACACTTTGTTTATGAAATACTGTTCTTAGCCATTATTTTGTAGGAACGAAAAATATTTCTTTTTGGAGCTGATGACAACAGTCAACATTTGTTCATTGGGAAACTAATGGAAGATTTGGTGAGCAGTGTGTGAGTCATGCGTGTGTTTTCTGGAGAGGGATGGGTACCACCAGGCTGTACTTGCCACAGACACATCACAGGAAATGGTGCCCCTACTACCCTAGCAGTTAAAAGATCCAACAGACCAACCAACCAACCAACCAACCAACCAACCAACCAACCAACCAACCAACCAACCAACCAACGATGCTGCACACCCAAGCACCTGCAACTGGATTCAGTCACTCCTAATAGAAGGCACTCATTATTTCACATGCATCCACAACAGGGATTTCGCTATTTATTTTGATGATTTGTTTTCAAGCTACCACCCGCTGCTGCCAACAGCCGGAGCTTTGTTTAATCAATAAATCTTCAATTGTGAAAAGGCTATGCTAGATGTAAGTTTCTAAAAAGGTTTCTTAAAAAAAGTGTCTAAATCAGTTTGTTGTCAAGAGTTATTCCAATATTATGCTTCTTTACCAAACAAGAAAAAAAAACTGATAAGTGAAGAAACCACGAGGCCCATGATCACATTGGATGACCTGCAGGCATACACGTCCGAGGTAGGACAATCTGTGCATAAGACAACTATAAGTCATACTCTGCATAAATATTTTATTGAAGAGTGGCAAGAAGAAAGCTTTTTCTGAAATAATACCATAAAAAGGCCATGTGGGTGACACAAATAACATGTGGAACAAGGTGGTCAGGTCAGATGAGTTCAAAATGGAATTTTGTCGCCCCAATGCAAGGTGTTACGTTTGGCGTAGATGTAACATCGACATCACCCTGAAAAACTTCCCCACTGTCAAACATGGTAGTGGCAGCATCATGTTTTGGGGTTGCTTTTTTTTCAGCAGGGACTGGGAAGATCATTAGAGCTAATGAGAAGATGGATAGAATACGGCGCAGGTTGACGCTAAACATAAAGCAATATCTATTGATACTCAGAAATGTTTTTAAGTTTTATTTTATCCATGAGTTTGAAGCCTGTAATATGTGAATATGTCCAAAAGTTCTTTGAGGGACCTTACTTTTGCAAGGCACTTCACAGCCAGCAGGCCTTAAAATTAAGACCTCTGCTTTAAACAGACTTTCACATCATTCAGGAATATAAAGACAGTTACTGTGGAGCAGCTTTGTTTAGGTGTCAACAAAGCGCCTCTCCAACATTGCCTTAACACCATGCGTGTGTTTGTGTGTGCGCCTTATCACTCTTTCCACACTGATAGCGATCAACGGAAGTCTTTATTACTTCCGTCCTGGCTGAATAATCATCGTGCACGGGCTCATGCGCACTCCCGTCATGCCCTGTGTCAAATACAGGAAGGAGATTATTGGCTTCCTGAGGAGTTGGTGAGTGGAAAGCGGATAGCGGGACAGAATGAGGTCAGCAGGGACCAGCTATGGATTGAGCCCGTTAGAAGCTCCGGGTATCATTTACTGTTCCTCCTTGATAAATTTAGAAATAGCCATTTAGAGGCGGGGTGCAAAAAGAAAAAAAATGTTGACGTACGAACCATGACAAATGTCAACACGCTGAAGTTTTGTGCACTAAGAAGAGGCGATACTGGAGTTTTGGTATCGATCCCATCCAACTACATACAAGGTAGTATTGATCGATACAGATACTTTTTTCTCTGAAATGTCATATTCATCAAATAACTGAGACCTTTTCCCCTTGAATTAGTTTATGATTATGAGAAAAACAGCACACACTAAAATGTTCTGTATTTATTATACAATGAAAACTGTAGCAGTACAAAAATACGTATAAAAATGTATATTACAACTGTTTAAGAACAAAAGCCAAGAGTCAAACCAAAATAACAAAACAAAGTAACGAAAATACAAGATACAATAACAATACTATGTAAAAATCTATAAAAGCGCTGTACAGAATTTGGATTTATTTTACTCGCTTATGCTATCTTCTGGCTTGTGTCATAATTGCAGCCTTGTCAGTTCATTCATCATGCGCGTGCAAGTGTGTGCATTTCTTGGACGCTTTCAAATAAACCTTTTTTCTTTTTTTATATTTTGGGATTTTGGGTTTGCCTTAGGACTGTACTTAAAAATATATTCACATTCCAAAACATCAACTAAAAATTATATTCAATTTATGCTCAATTAGCTGCATTTTTAATATCCAAAATGATTAAAATGCAATGAAAAAGAATGAAATGAGAAAGTGCAAAATATTGGTCGGGTTGGCGGTTCTGCTGATGTCCATCAAAAAATGAACTGCGCTCGTGCAGCCGCGATCTATTATCCCCAATCAACTATAGCTGAGAGCTGGGGATGAGAGCGGCATATTTTTTGTTCTATCCGCCTAAAATGAATAGCACTCATGTTATCGCGGTTCAATATCACTGGGCAATTCTTGCTACAAGCGGGGTTGGCAGAGCACATGTTAAAAAGGGTATTAGGAGGGGATTTCAGATAACGTGGAGGTTATTGTGCACTTTAACAGCGATAAACAAATGACAGTGTCAGGTTTTCACCATGCACAACACGTGTAAAGAAACTACCGCTCTTTTATTATGGTTGTTATATTTCCAGAAATGTATCGCCATCTACTGTTAAGGAGAGTACTTGACCCCAAATATAATTAAATGAAATGATGAAATGATCTGCATTTATATAGCGCTTTTCAAGTCAAGACTTCCCAAAGCGCTTTACGGTGTGCTTCACATTTCCCAATAACGGCCGTGCAGCCATGTAAGGCGCTAACCTGCTTATTGGGGGCATTAGAGGTTCAGTGTATTACCCAAAGACACTTAGACATGTAACACGGAGGAGCCGGGATTCGAACTGCGATCTCAAGACGAGCGCTCTACCTCCTGAGCCACTGCCGCCTCCTACTATTGTTTTCTTCTCAATTATTTTGCCATGGCAAAGGTTCGCGATTCTCTGAAAACAGGTCCTCGACCCAATTTTAGGTCCCGAACCACAGGTTGAGAAACCCTCCCCCAGCACACCAATCCGTCAGAAAGGGCGTGAAAGTCAGATTGTTCCAGACAGGAGGTTTGGGTCAAGAGGATGTCTGAGCCAGGATGCGCCAGGGCCGAAATACTCCATTAGATATGATCGTGACCTTCACCTGGCATGCACTCTCGCTCACGCTACTGTTTGCATGCATAATAAAACACGCATGTGGGCGCGTGTACACACAGACTAAATGCCGACTCCAAACACGTTTTCTCTATTCAACCACAAAGCGAAGCAGACATTATAAAAAGCAATGTTTTTATACAAAATATTTATCCAAAGCAATAGTGGGCAAACTTTTGGAGTCACGGGCCACATTAGGTTAAATGATCTTGCAAAAATGGCTGATTGATGTGTTTAAATGTTTATATACAACAATTACAAGTTTTGAATAAGTATGGGAGGATTGAACCAAATATTGATGTTATCAATACCGTGCTAGTAATTTGATAAAGTCGATACTATTATTTTGGGATTGATACCGTAGTTCCATTACAACTATTATACAACTAGCAATATATCACTATGATAATGTTGTTAGCAGGTCTTAAGGGTATGCATATACCATAACTTTTAAATCTGATCCAATTGTATTTATGCTTGATTTTCACTTTATTTTCAAAATATTGTGCAATAGGAGGTATGCTAATTGTCCTAATAACCAGCCAATCAGAGGAGAGGGCCAAATCTTTGTGGCCACACCAACCAGAAGCTAAAAATGACAGTCAAACAGGAAGCGAAGCCCGGTATTTTTAACTGAAAAGGACAATGCCAAGGGTTATTAGTGTGGTAACGTGGTCTGCTACTGTAGCACCACCCCAAACGTACATGAAAGGATAAAGAAACTCACCCAATAGAGAGCAACATGCCGAAGGAAGGGTCCCTTGGTGTCAAGGGAAGGGTCCATCGTCCGCTTTTAAATGCTGTTCCGACGCAGAGGTCCCTTGGCCTTTTCCGTATCCTGTCCTGGCGGGGAACAAAAAGACCCTTGGTCGCTTCTGTGCCGGTGGCAAGGGAAGGGTCCCTTTTCCGCTTCTGTATCCATCCCATTGACGAGGGAAGGATCCCTCGGCCACTTCCGTATCCTGTCTCAGTGAGGGAAGGGTCCTTTAGTTGTTACTGTATCATGTTCAGGTGACAAGGGAAGGGTCCCTCTTCTGCTTCTGTTTACTGTCCCAGTAACGAGGGCAGGGTCCCTCGGCCACTTTCGTATCATGTCTTTGCGTCTAGGGAAAAAGTCCTTTGGCCGCTTCTTTATCCTTTCCTGGCGGGAAGGGAAGGATCCCTTATCCATGTCTTTATCTTGTCCCATCTTTCCTGTGTCTGGGTCCCCCTCCCCAAACGGGACATAAGTACAGTTTAAGGCAAATTAAGCTCAATTTTCAACTCGTTCAAAAAAACTTTGTATTACTCAAATGACGTGTTTGGACAACAAATATTGGGTCAACAGACACTCCAAAGTTCACATCTTACTTCAATCTCAGTTCTTACGATCCACATTTGGTTCCCACATTTGCACGATCAAAATATTGGAAACAGCTGTCAGTATTATGAAGCGCACTTTGTCACCTCCGCACAAAATACTACATTTTCCGGCTCTTTGTTGTTCTTGTATTGATCATGCTGCTTTCATTCGTCCTAAACAAAGTAGGTCATGAAGAGAAATGAACAAAAGGGTTGACAAGAAGCAAACACAAGAAGAGGGAGCCCAGGATTGATAACCGTAAGATGGGACACAGTGGGACTCATTGATTTGTACTTTATTTTGTTCTTTTTTCAGCACTTTACACTTGGAGGTGGGAGGCGGCGAGACAAATCACTACTGGCTAAGACCAACAAGCTCATCATTTTCTCATTTTAGGGGTGGGAAATAATGGAAATGTTGGTATCAACACGAGTAAATATGTGGTAATATTGATCCATACTGATCTAATTTAAGTTAAGTTTTGCCTTATGCTATGAACATTGAACAATTGAACCCTCCCCCTTGAGTTAAATTCTAATTACAATAAACACAGCACAAAGATTTTAGGGTTTTTTTTCCCAAAAATTAAATAAATAAATTGAATAATTGCAGAGCAAATTTAAATGATAAGAAAATAAATATGAATATCATTTTACAAAAGCAGGAATGTAACAGGTTTTTTAAACAATGTCAACTACAAAACTAAAGTATCTTCCATTGCACAATATTTTGAAGATATTGTGAAGATTGTTTCTCGTTGGCTCTGTCACCATAATAAACGGATTAACAGTTTTTATTTATTTTTAAGAGCAGCACAACGTTAAAATTTTTGCTTGTAGATCATTGCAGCTCTCTGTTGGGTGAGATTTTTGGTATGTATTTATTTAAATGTGTGGTGTTGCCACAATAGCAGACCCGTTTACCACACAAATTATAATGGCAGTGTCTTTTTCTGGAGTCTCCTTTGCACTGTTTGCCTCTCATTTTTAGCTTCTGGAAGGGATGGGCACATAGATTTGGCCCTCTCTTCTGCCTTGCAGGGAGGATTCAGCAGCAGATCAGGGGAGGGAGAGGTGCTAAAAGTGTGCCTGTCAGTCACACACTCAGGCATACACTAAGAAAGTTGCCGAGGACGGTGTGTTAGAGGAGAGAGGGGCTCCGCTATCAAGAAAGAGAATCAGAGCTTTGAGGAAATTGGTGGAGGAGTGAAGTATCAATCCCAATGGTAATGATATGATCCATTTACTTGCTTAGTATAAATAATGATCCAAGGGCTAACTGTGGCATTTTTGGAACGTTTCGATAATTGTTTTGTCATTTTACATTCTGTATTTTGGATGATTTTCATTTGTTTTTTGTTAATTTTCCGGTCGTTTTTCATCTTTTTTTTTTTTCTTTTAGTTTTTTGGGTCGCTTTTTGGGACGTTTAACGTTGTTCTCTCTGTCCAATTATATACTTTTGGGTAATATGTTTTGTATTTTATATTTTACTACTATGCAGTACTTCTACATACTTTTTAGCACCATTTCATGCTTTTTAGTACTTAGTTAATCATATTATTTGGTTCTGTTTCAGTACTTTTTTACATTTTCTAATAGCTTTTATACTTTTTGAAATGAAATGAAATGATCTGCATTTATATAGCGCTTTTCAAGTCAATGACTTCCCAAAGCGCTTTACATTGTGCTTCACATTTCCCATTAGCGGCCGTGATCTGTGCACCCATGTAAGGCGCTAACCTGCTTATTGGGGTTATTGGGGGTTCAGTGTCTTACCCAAGGACACTTCGACATGTAACACGGACAAGCCGGGATTCGAACTGGGATCCCTTGATCCTAAAACGATCGCTCTACCTCCTGAGCCCATACTTTCAAAACTTTTTAAAATATTTTTTGCACTTTTCAATGCATTTGTCAAATTCTTACATTTTCAGGCATTTTTTTGGGGTAGTTTGGGTTGTTCTTCTGTTCATTTTTTTTTTTAATCATTTTTCAGTCCTTTTGCAGTGGTTTTAGGGTTGTTGTTTATTCTAGGAGCAAAGAGTAAGCATGTGAAATACTGTTCTCTATTCTATTAATGTTTTGAAAGTCAAAGAACTCTTTATACAGGCAATTGAACTGAATAAAACTTTTTTTTTTACAGTCAGCCACCATACGTGGTTTCCTTAGTCATTTATATCACATGGGGCATTGTCATTATTATGATTTTAATTATTTATTACAGATTGATTAATTCACTTATCAATGTTTAATATTTTTATTTATTTTTCATCCTAATTTGGGTTAAAAGTAAAGATATTGGGACTTTTTTTTATCAGAGCTTTTATTGAAAAAAAAAAAACAATGTAGGCCAGCCTCACTCAGGCTGCTTACAGGGGCTCCCAGGTACATTGAGTATAAGACCCGTGCTTAATTGTGTTTGCAGCCCACAAAAATTATGTGGCCTATTTATTATCACTCGTCAGCAAAGCAAAGATGGTGATAATGTTTTCGTTTGGGATGTAAGTATGTGTATCTGTGTGTCTGTATGTGTGTGTATCTGTCCACCCAAGAAAAGGGAAAATGGGTATTGACATGACCAAAATCTGAAATGTGAAAAATGTCCAAAAAAGCTCAATCAAGTAGGTCACTCTAGAGGTAAAGGACCCTGCTGACTCAGGACTTTTTTTGTTGGATAAGCATGCTTTCCCAAAAAGACATTCCACTCTTCATGGCCGCATCAACATTGAATATTAACACCATTTTTACAAGCAGTCAGCTAGGTTAATTCAGATGTGAAAACTGCTCCAAAAGGTGACTTGGCATTTTTGGTTTTGCTGAATCAGCAGCTTTCCCAGAAAGACATTCTACTCTACCAGGCCAGCACAAGTATGGACAGGATCACAATCTTTCAGAAGCGATCAGATATGTCATTATAGAGGTGAAAAAAGATATATATAATTGACTCACCATTTTTCTGACTTAGCAGTTTTACCAGAAATACATTCCCTTATTACAGGCAAGAACTAAATTTTATTCCAACACAATGTCTTGCAGACTGTTAGAAGGGTTGATTTACATTATATGTGGAAAAAAATCCAAATAAATGCAACAGCAATGCAAATGCAGCTATATAGCGCTTTTCAAGTCAATGAAGAGCTCCCAAAGCACTTTACAATGTGCTTCACACTTACCCAATCACACACACACTCACACACCAATAGAGAGTCAGCCATGCAAGGCGCCTACCTACTTAACAACAGAAAATGACTGAAGCAGTTTAGGTTTTGCATAATATGCATTTTTCCAGAAAGACATTTCACTCTCCCAGGCCAAAACAACATTGAATATCAACGCTATCCTTTGCAGGCAATCGAGTAAGTTACCCTAGATGTGAAAACTGCCTTTAATAAAGTTGACTTAATTAGGTAGGTCACTCCAGAGGTTAATGACCCTGCCAAAAAGGGAAATGCCTCCCAAAAATGGTTTCGCTTCTTAACGCGACTGATGCTCTAACGGTGCACAGCCATTATAGTTTATTTTCATAACATTTTTAGATGTTATGTTGTCTAGCATTTTTGAAAGATATTTGAAAACAGAGGACTGTTTTCATCGAAGGTTTTTGGGGGAAAACCAGATTCGCCCCAAACTTGCCCAGACCCTAACGGCAGCGGCCCCCAGGTAAACTGAGTTTGAGACCCCTGCTTTCCTCCAACCCCACCGGTCACCACCCTCCCTTTTCGCTTCTTGGCGAACACAAACATGTTCGCCCGATCCTGCCCTCGGCGCAGCGTTGACATGCTCGGCCTTTTATTATGTTCCGGACACTGTTTTTCCTGAGGCTGGAATGTGGACAGGAATGTGTTGTTGCTCTGCTAGCGCTCAGAGGGGAGACACAGCTAGCATGCTATCTCGCCTCACGGCACGGCAGAAAAAGAGGCAAACAGATCTTCAAAGTGTCCGTCAGATGCGTAAGAAGAGTCCATTAGGGCGGATTCTCCTCTGAATGGTTTCTGTTTTTTTTTTACCAGCACTTTGTCTCTGCTTTTCATTACAGCTGTGAGCTGTTAGCTGTTAGCGTGCTTTCTGCCTTGCGTAACAGGCCCGCTTGTTGTCGGTGTGGCCTTTGTAAAACTCAGCCAGCCCCAGAGTCGTACACCTTAGCGCATTTCAGCCAGCCAGCTGCGATCAAGAAATCATCCTTTATATTTTATGTTTATTAGCATTCAGATTACAAAGAGTTTGCATTTCAGACACGTGTATACATTGACGTAACAGCTGAAGTTTACCTCGACTTGCACCTGCAACATATCACGGGATATGATCAAAATCCTGTCGCCTGTCTGGTCAATTTTGCTTAAATTGTCTTGGCACAGTTTTGTACTCTTATAATATAATGACCAGGACATTTTAAACATAAAACATGGGTCAAAAATGGCCGCATCAACCTCTTGGATTTATAGGACACCAACTTTTTTTTTTTTTTTTCCAATGAAACTACCTACTTTTGTTGGGTTCTTCTAAACCACCTGTTCTTTCGTGGTTTGACTTCAGGACCCACCATTTCCCCCTAATGACAACCTCTCAAATATATCCAATGAAAGGATCGTGCTATTTGAACCTGAGATAGTAGAGAAAATTGACATTTTTTCAAAAAACAAAATGAACAGCAAAACTAAAACGACTTTAATTACCATATATATTCACATATAACCCTACATAGCACATAAATGACCCACTAGAACTACTTTAAGTTAGCCACATACTAGAGGAAAATCAAAATATCGATCAACCGTGCAACTAGACATCAAAAATGATTTAAATATGCAGTTAATAAAGATTAATGTAGTGGTAAAAAGTTAAAAATATAACATCTTTTAAACTATGAACTGTACCTTCGAGCAGCGCTTTAACGGCAGACACTCGTAGACCATTTACATTCTTCCAATCTTTTCCTTTTTCAACTCGATCATTGCTGTCACTGTTTTCACTTTTTATTCCCCTTATCACCAACTTTCTTTGGACCCATTATTATGGGCAGAAAAAGGACATAAAACCATCAAATACCACAGCAAAATGGGATGTGGTACCCTTCAAATGCACTGATTGACTGAACAGGTTGACAAGATTAAGCAGAGCATTATCACCATCTAAGGTTACCGAGTGTAATTGACCCTCAGTGTTTTTCTTCTTAGCATTATTTTACCAAGGAAAAAGTCAGTGACCCACTGAGAATGGGTTAGCGGTGGGGGTACGAATTGATCTAACTTTTTAGAGGTGCAATTTTCTTAAGTTGTTTTGTTTAATTTAAATAAATACAATGCTTTTAGACGACTTATTATTTGTGTGGTTTAAAATTAAATTACCAGTTTTTGTTAATATTCTGTAAAATATGAGTTATTTTGGGGTCTTTTATGTTTAACAAAAACAAGCTGGCAGATTTAATCAAGTGATTTAAAAATTGATATTTTTTGCGTAAATTTGTTTCTACACCAACTTTGATATGGACAACCCAATTTTGTGGTTTCTGCAAAAGCAATCCCCTTTCTGTCAGATAATTTGTGGAAAACAACTCAAAAATTCAGCTCAAGATGGTTAAAATATAATTTGGTGAATAGAATACACTGCTGTCTTTAGTACCATGCCTCTGGATTTTTGGACCAGAAGCTACGTTCCAACTACAGTGGGATAATGCTCTTCATTCTCCCTTGTTAGTTCTATGCAGGAGTTCCAGAGATGAACCACCAACATAAATGTCATAATCCATATTCCAGAGGGGAGGTGTGGTCGAGGTTTAGGTTTTGAAACAGTTGACCAGCTTCCAACCCTCAGAAGGTTCCTGGTTGAAGGATTTTTTCCAAAATGAATCTGTAGACTTTATAAGGACATTGACCACGTCCCTTATGGAGGGTTGTGGATTCCCGGGGGGCATGAGGGACTGAACTCTCCACAAGGGTTACATATAGGAAATATAGCAGAGTTTTGGCCTTATTAAGATGGATTCCGGCAAAAAAAGTTTGTTAGGGTCAATTTCAGAGACTGGATGACAAGAAAGTGGAAGTGTTTTTTGGAAGTGGCTTTTTGAGACACCCTGGATAGCACAAGTATCAAGTGGTTTCAAAAACCATTAGGACTTGGAAAACTGAGATGGTTTTCAGTCAGAATAATTGTATTACTCTCTCCAGGTGAAGAGGGAGATTTTGCTGCATAATATTGTTCACAAGTGAAGGAAGGATCAGAGCAGGAAATCACGAGACAGCTTGCTCAATTGCAATTCCAGGGGCTTCTGATTTAGAAGTCAATCTACGTTGGTATAATATTAAATTGGACTTGACCAAAAGGAAAAAAAAAACACCGTCACAAATTCTTTCAGTCTGACATTTCTTCTTCCTTAAGGATTGGGTGAGAAGCCTTGACATCCGGGAAGGGCTCAGAGTTAAACCACCACATTTAAAAGAACCAGATGAAGTGGCTCAAGCATCTGGTTTGAGATGCCTCCAGAATGCCTTCCCGCTGAGGTGATTTGGGCACAACCCATAGGGAGGTGGCCCCAAAGATAAACCAAGACACAGTGGAAAGATTATGACTCTCGGTCTTGATCTTGACAAAATATCTAGGCAAAAATGGTTGTGCTTAGATTCCTGGCCCCAAAATATGACCACAGTAAGAAAAAACAATTAAAAAAATACAATGGCACTCAGTGAGCAGCGAAATTAGCCGTGGTTTGTATTTTTTCGAACTATGTCCAGAAAATACCAATAGAAACTGTTCAGTTTCGCTTTTACAGGGATGGGCCAGATGAACTCAGCCTGCCACATTAAAAAGTACAAAACAACAAAGTGTTTATTCAGGTGCAAGAATGAAAAATCTGCTTTTGGTTTTGTTATTTGTTGTTCCACTATCAGAGACATGCTGTCCTGTGCTGATAAAAATGCAACTGTGTAAATGTCAATATCCATCTTCTGTGTTGGACGATGCCCTCATTTTTCAACTTGCAGGTGTTTTCTAATTATGTATCCTCTTCTGTCGTGCTTTGATGTCCTTTACTGATGCTGATTGATTTTGCCTGTAAATTGTCCAAACAGGAAAATCATCTCAGACATAGGCCAAGATTTTGTCATTCAGGTCCCAAAAGACGGGAAAGATGAAATGTGTAACAGAGTGCAAAGCAAGGCCAACTGAAAGTACATGGGTCTTTTGTTGAGCCTCTAACCTTTCTGGGCTGCTGGAGTTTGAAAATGTGGAAACAGGCCAAAATAAACAGTTGTACAGTACGAGACACGTAAATCTACACGCAATGTAAACATCAGTCTGAAAAGAAAAATTGAGAAGCATGGTCCCAAGCTTGGTGACCTCACACTGTAACTAGATACCTCGATTGTGCAAATAAACTGGTACAATAGTTGAAAGGGTTTTTATTTCTTTAAATTCACCCTCCTCATACGGCACACTCACAAAAGGTCGATAGAGGACATTGGCACGGTCTCATGACTGTAACCTCACTCACTGACCAGGATTCTTTCTAGTGGTTGTGTTTACTTCAGATCAAAATCAGACGGGAAATGATTTCAGTGCGGTAACGTTATGATCCTTGTGAGAATGGGAATCTGAATGCCTCAGAGAACTCCTAATGGACCAGACTTCAGTTGTCAGCTAGATTGACGTGTCTTTTCCAGACACTTTTTTCCTTTTCGTACCCCATCCATTAGCCGCTAGCACGAGAAAAATAGTGACAGTAAGTCGTGTTAGAAGTAAATATTTTTGTGATAAACATCTGCTGTGATACAATAATCAAACACTGAATGCAGCCTATTAATCAATGCCAGACGTTTTTCTCAAATTGGGAGAGCCAATTGTTGCCATTTTAATTGGTTTCAAAATGTCTACAGAAAATGTAGTTCTGTAGCTATAAAGGCATAGGAAATATCAAAATAAAGCGTGAAGCTTAGTATTTCATTTCAAAGAAAATAGGTTTCTTGCTTCTACCTAAGCAAACAACAGTTGAACATTATTAATTATCTTGAAACTACTTCTGAAAAAAAAAAGATTTTTAATTTCAAGCAGAACTTTCACTTCATTTTTTTTGCCTTTGTGATACCTCCTATATTTGAACATTGCTTTCATAAACAATGCAAGGTTTAACAGTTTGTTTGCAAGAACACTTGGGAGTATGAATGAATGATGCATACACTTTGTGAGGAATTTTCAGCGCCCAATGTTTTCGGTGAATTGATCAATTGTTGTGTGTTTGTGTGCCAGAATCACGGAAAAATGGGAGTTTTAAAGGATCCCAGTTGACGCTCCTAATCTAAGAAAAGGAAGAGAGTTTTAGTATAAATTAAAGCGAAAAGATTGGACCGAGGAACTCATTGAAAAAATATCGGGTTTGCAGCGTACATTTCATATCAAGTAAGAAAATTCAAACGCTTATGACTGTTGCTATAGAGTTTATAATCTTTATATCCAATAAAAGCAGGATGACGACTGTGTCTTGATTATTTGTTCTCTCTACATTTTATTTTTAGTCGGCTGCTAGTATAAAAAGAATGAAATAGACCGAGAATATTTGTGATTCAAGGTTGAGTTCTTGCTTGTATAGAAATTGCACGTCAATGCCGAAGCTCATGCGTCATCTGGTGCAGAAGCGAAATAAGTAATGATTTCTGAGAATTCTGAATACCAACAGGGAAAAAAATATTTAATAATGAAAGATTACAGAGTAACACTTGAATATCTTTCTGTCAGAAGACATTCTTCTCTCCTTATCAATAAATATTTAGACTGGGGTCAATGGTACGCCTATTATAAACGTTATTTTTCTCCCTGATGCGATAATACAAGTGTCTTCTGGTTTTGGTAAAGAGAAAATGATGCAAAAAGATGCTAATTAATAATACATATTAGTATTTTTGTACAATGAACACTTTTAAATGTGTTAGAATGTGTTTTCTTTATACATTGCCGATGCAAAAGTATAAAATTGAAAAGTAGTTGTTGCCCCCTGTTCTCTTATATCAGCCAACTGACTGTAGAAATTCCCTGATGACTTCTGAATGATCCAGTCTCCACCTAAATGATTCACAATGACAACCAGTGTGCCACTAAGCCTCAGTTTAAATTAAGTATCAGTTTAAATGCACACAGGAGAGCAGACAGCATTACGAAGACCAAAGAACATACCAAGAAGGTCTGGGATAAAGTTATTTAAATGCTTAAAGCAAGAAGAAGATAAAAAAATATTTTGCAGAATTTAAAGATATCACAGAGCACTGTGTGAGCAATAAAATGAAAATGGAGAGAGCATCAGACCACTGCAAATCTACCAGACCTGGCCGTTGCTCTGAACGTTCGTCCCCAACCAGGAAAAACTAATCAAAGAAGCAACCAAGGGCCCCAATGATCACATTGGATGGCCTTGGGCATACACAGCTAAGGTGGGACAATCTGTGCACAGGACAAGTATTAGATGTACTATAAATGGAAGAGTAGCAAGAAGAAAGCCCATACTGACAGAGTACCATGTAAAAGTGTTTGCAAGAAGCCGCATGGGCGACGCAAATAACATGTGGAACAAAGTGATCTATTCAGACCAAAATTGAACTTTTCGGCTCAATGCAAAGCGTTGTGTATGGCCTAGGAGTAACTCGGAAAATCATCCTGAAACACCATCCCAACCGTCAAACATGGTGGCATCATCATACAAATACAGAGTGATTCTGGATGAAAATTGCAAGAGACCTGAAAACAGGGTGCAGGTTTACCTTCTGACAGGACAACGAGCCTAAAAATAAAGCATAATTCACAGTGGAATGGTCTAAAACCAAGAATATAAAGGTGTTAGAATGGCCAAACCAAAGTCCAGACCTCCATCCTGAAGGGCATTTGTGTAAATATCTAGAAAATGATGTACACAAACGACCACCATCAAACCTTAAGGAACTTGAGCTATTTTATAAGGAAGACTGGGAAAATATTTCAGTTTCAAGATGTACAAAACTTTTAGAGACATATCCAAAAAAGACTTGCGGCTCTGGTCCCAGCAAAGAGAATACAAGTACAAAGTATTAACTCAAAAGGGGGGGGGGGGGGTACAATTGCAAGACACTCTAAACAAATCTGTCATTCATGATAGTGGGTCTGTGGTAAATAGTTTTTCTTAAACTCAATAGTGTGGCCAGATCGTGCAAAGTTGCAGATGCTAGCTAAAGCAAGTAGGTTTTCATGAAATGAAATGATCTGCATTTATATAGCGCTTTTCAAGTCAATGACTTCCCAAAGCGCTTTACAGTGTGCTTCACATTTCCCAATAGCGGCCTTGTATTGCAGCCATGTAAGACGCTAACCTGCTTATTGGGGGTATTAGGGGTTCAGTATCTTACCCAAGGACAATTCGACATGTAACACGGACAAGCCGGGATTCGAACTGGAATCCCTTGATCCCAAGACGAGCGCTCTACCTCCTGAGCTACTGCCGCCTCTTTTATAAAGCTTTCACTTCATAATGGGGCGGCAGTAGCTCAGGAGGTAGAGCAATCGTTTTAGGATTAAGGGATCCCAGTTCACAATCCCGGCTTGTCCGTGTTACATGCCGAAGTGTCCTTGGGTAAGACACTGAACCCCCAAAACCCCCAATAAGCAGGTTAGCGCCTTAAATGGCTGCACAGATCACGGCCGCTATTGGGAAATGTGAAGCGCAATGTAAAGCGCTTTGGGAAGTCATTGACTTGAAAAGCGCTATATAAATGCAGATCATTTCATTTCATAATAGTGTCACTCTTCAGAGTTTTAGTGTGTCTAAACTCACAAATGTATTAACAGGAAGAAGATGACTTGCTTCAGCAGTTTTCTCCTGGTTAAAAAAGATTGTGTCATACTGATGAAGCAACTCACTCTTCTGAGAAAAAAAAGGGGGTGGGGGAGCTTGGTTGTTTTAACTCTTTTTGATTTCCCTTTAAAGGCAAGTTTAACACAAAATGAAGCCACATAGTTGGTCATCACAAAGCACAAGGCATTGATTTAATAAAAAGAAACCACTTTTGTAATATTTATTTTGAAAACTATTTAAAATCCCCAGTCAAAGTACAATGTAGTATTGTTATATTTCGACGCCGGCATTTTAATTGATTAGCTGGTTCCATCATTGTTTGCTAGTGCTGGTATACTTAAATTCCATGGTACTTGTCTTTTTTATGTTTAATGTCAAATATCGATCTAGAACAGGGGTCAGGAACCTTTTTAACCTAAAGAGCCATAAAAGCAAAAAATGTTTTAAAAATAAAGTGAGAGAGCCACATCATATATTTTCAGACAAAACTGAAAAAACTGCCAAACACACTCTCTAGACAAAACCGAATTCTTCAGCACATTTTATTTCACTGTCTGTCATTTGATCATTAAATCAAATGTATGAAATGATAATAATGCCAAATCCTGTGTCCTAAATCAATATAAATATTCCATTTACAATTTGTCTTCCACCTTCAGTTAAGAGTGTTGAGGCAATTTTTTTCCATGAAATGTGTCCTTAATAACGGTTTCAAAACAATGTGCATGCAAATTGTTTTTGTAAAAAAGTCACAAATTACTGCAAACGATAAGCATATCGTCATATTCACTTTCGGTGTAGACTGCACTGAGCGAGAGAGAGAGAGAAGGAAGTGCCTTGCGCTGTGTGCAGGGATCCGCCCACCTGTACTGCTCACCCAATCAAAGTCGTTTGCCTGTGTTTTTATTTATCAGTTTAAATGGTTTCTTATCGAACTTCTGCATTAAGTTGCTTCGGCTTTATATAGAGCAAAATTGGGATGAAATCACTTGACTTTGGAACGCCACAGAGAGATGTGCAATAGTTACATTTTATTTCGGAGCCATATGTACACATAGACAGCCTGACAACAGTAGCTGAGAGACGAGCACTGAAAAAGCTGAGGTCAATCATGGACAATCCATCGCATCCACTACACAGCATTATCTCCAGACAGAAGAGCAGTTTCAGCGACAGACTGCTGTCACTGTCTTGTACTACGGACAGACTGAAGAGATCTTTTCTTCCTCATGCCATGAGGCTCTTTAACTCCACCCGGCAGAGCAAAGGCCCACATTAAACCACACCACCTACATTGGATATTACCGAATCTGTGTAGCACTATTTAGTTACTCTATATAACACGCTACAGTGGGCATTTGCACGTCACACTGGGTATTTGTATATTGTATTCTTTTGGCTTTATTATTGTACTGTTCTCAGCTCAGGGATGCTGCTGGAAATGTGAATTTCCCTTAGGGGATGAATAAAGTATCTATCTATCTATCTATCTATCTATCTATCTATCTATCTATCTATCTATCTATCTATCTATCTATCTATCTATCTATCTATCTATCTATCTATCTATCTATCTATCTATCTATCTATCTATCTATCTATCTATCTATCTATCTATCTATCTATCTATCTATCTATCTATCTATCTATCTATCTATCTATCTATCTATCTATCTATCTATCTATCTACATGAAAAGAGCCATATATGGCTCCCAACCCATAGGTTCCCTACCCCTGATCTAGAAGTACAAATAAAACAGTTTTTGGGAGTGGACCCATATGGGGGAGGCAGGAACTGAAACAGGGGTGCTCAACATAAGGATGGTATTTACAAAACCAGGGACAAAGTAACAAACGAACAAGGGGGCACAAAAGAAGTGACAAAGTCCAAACCAGAATCAAAGACCAAAACTGGAAATGACAAATGCAAGGAACAAAAGTTAAAAAACAACAATGGACACTAAACTACTAATAAAATGTCAAAAATAGAAATAAAATAAATCAGAAACAAAAGAAAACTCACCTAAAAATGAAAATGACCCGACAGCATGTCCTTTCGAAGATATCCTTGTAAGGGTGAAGATTATATAATATTATATAAAGACAGGTGTGTGGATATTGAACACACCTGTGCCCAGTTCCAAACCCGCTCATCCTGGTGGAAGGAGGTGCACCAGACCCTAACAATATGTTCTTTATTGAACTTGCATTAGTGGATCTGCCCACCTTTTACTCATTATTCAGCTTGGCTTTGGCGTTAAAATAAACGTTTTAAAATAATACATATTTCTGTTTATTGGCGTACACATCAAGGTTTTGTCTCTCAACTTGTGGACCGGGACCCACTTTTGGGTCACGGGCCTTTGGCTTAGCAAAGTGTTGCTAAGAAAAAATAAATAATGGAAGATCGATTACACCCAACAGTAGTTGACGATTATGCCCTGTTCGATCTTTTCTTCTAGTTCAATCAGTTGCATCCCGATTGTGTTTGAGAAGGACTAGATCTTATTGTATAGTAATTTTTAACTTTTTCTGCATGAGGTCCCAAAAAAGTTGGTGATAGGGGAAAGGAAAAGTGAAAAACAGTAAGAGAAACAAGTCGAGTCAAAGAAGGAAATCATTGTGAAATACAAAGATGGTCTGGAGTGTCTGCCATTGAAGCGTTGCTTAAGAAGTGCATGTTTATATGATACCTTATGTATTTTTCCTGTGTTTCTTTCAAATGAACACTGTTTCTTGTAAGGAAAGAACTGTTCACCACTAGGAGGCGCTTTATAATACACAGTTTATCTTTAATATTGTAGCCAGTTAGCGCAAAAATTACTCATATCATGAACATCACTGTACCTTGTTTCATACACGACCTTACTACATGCATCATGTTTCCGCTTAGCTCCCCACAAGCACAGCTAATAGCGTACCGGACTGTATGACACGAGCCATAAGTACTACAATGTAATGCGTCACTCGCGTTGGTGGGAATTAGAACACGAGAACATTATAATAATGCTGTCAAATGGACGCTTGGGGCCTGATTTACTCTTTTTGCAAAGTCAACCACTCCCTGTCCTTATGCTTTACTTTCATGGCTTTGTTGGTGTTTTGATGTGAACACAGGTGCAATTATTTCATTGCTTTGCCATCATACCCTTTTATCATACTGTTTTATGGGTTTAAGGTATTACTATTTCACTACTTGAGTTTCTTTTACACAATTCTGGCAGTTATGAAGGTGCAATTACCTTTGAAGTCCATTTTTAAGCTCTTAACTCAGGGCCTATAAAAATACCTTGGACTATTGATGATGTTATAAACAAGAAATTTGGCAAGAATTCATGTTTACTATAGAGAACTTGAAGAAGTCAAACCTAATAATCCTGTCAAACGGATGCTCTGGGGCTGATTTACTTCTTTCGAAGGGGCCCAAGGCTAACCCGGCCACTCCCTGTTCTTACACTTACCTTTACTATCCGTCATTAACAGTGATACAAGCACATTATGTTGGCTCCGGTGTTTGATCAGTCAATATGTGACGACTGCCGAACACACAAGACTTAAATTGTAAGAGTGGGGGATACCGGAAATTTTGGTATCCATCCAATCCAAGGAAATACAGTGTAGTATCAATCGCTACCGATCCGATACCCATTCTTTGTTTGATAATTAACCTAACCCCCTTTGAGTTAGTTTATTGTTTCGACAAACACAGCATTAATATTGTAGGCGCTAAAATGTTTCACTTTTTATGAACTATATTAGAGAGGTGTTGTAAAAGGATAGTGGAATGTTTAGTGTTCTAAGGGATGGGCAGAGCACCTGTTTGATGCGGCAGGGGTAAACCAGTGAAAGCTGTCGGGCCCTGCTGTTGAATAGAAGAGTGTGTTTTGTCACCCTGACCCGAGGAACATGGCCGCTTTCTTGTGTCCCGTTTTGTCTGGAGAGAAGAAAGCATGACTAACTTGACTGCCGAGGTGCTTAACTTGTTTGGGTGTTTGGGCATTTGGATTGGCCACAGTCCAAAAGAGGGATATGACCAGGCAGGCAGGCAGGTAGGCAGGCAGGCAGGCAGGCAGGCAGGCAGGCAGGCAGGCAGGCAGGCAGGCAGGCAGGCAGGCAGGCAGGCAGGCAGGCAGGCAGGCAGGCAGGCAGGCAGGCAGGCAGGTAGGTAGGTAGGTAGGTAGGTAGGTAGGTAGGTAGGTAGGTAGGTAGGTAGGTAGGTAGGTAGATAGGTAGTTAGGTGGGTAGGTAGGTAGGTAGGTAGGTAGGTAGGTAGGTAGGTAGGTAGGTAGGTAGGTAGGTAGGTTGGGTGGGTGGATGGATAGATAGATAGATAGATAGATAGATAGATAGATAGATAGATAGATAGATAGATAGATAGATAGATAGATAGATAGATAGATAGATAGATAGATAGATAGATAGATAGATAGATAGATAGATAGATAGATAGATAGATAGATAGATAGATAGATAGATAGATAGATAGATAGATAGATAGATAGATAGATAGATAGATAGATAGATAGATAGATAGATAGATAGATAGATAGATAGATAGATAGATAGATAGATAGATAGATGCATATTAAACACTTTAGAAGTACGAATAATAAATCGACAAGACATGTCAACAAGACAGCTACAGTACCTTCCATTTCACAACGTTTTGAAATTAAGTCAGTGCTGCTTGTAAGCCATCAATTGACTCCCACTGGCTCTGTTGCCATAGACTTACAAGTTTTTGTTCTGGAACACAAACATGTTTACATTTTTTGGGGAAGCTTGTTGCTTTCTGCAGGGTGAGAATTTTCCAGGTGTTTATTTCAATTGGTGGTGTTGCCACAGTAGTACACTTTACCGCCCAAATGAGACCTGGCATTGTCCTTTTCCGTAGTTGGAAAGAAAAGTCCCTGCCGCACTGAGTTGGCCCTCTATTCTGCCTGGCAGGTAGGATGCATCAGCGAGCCAGGTGGTGAAAGGTGCTAAAAGTGTGTCTGTCAGTCACAAACTCAGGCATACACATAGAGAGTGGCCGAGAGCACCGGATGAGAGACAGAAGGGTTGCGTTATATACTTAGAGAGGCAATGCTTTAAGGAAATTGGAGGAGCAGCAAAGAATAGATCCCAGTCAAGTCAAGTCATGTTTACTCGTATAGCCCTTAATCACAAAGAGTCTCAAAGGGCTGCACAGACCAGAGATTATTGCAAAACACAGGCTATTATTACACCATCCCCTGATCTAAAACCTACATGAGGGCAAGGAAAAACTCAAAAACCTCATCGTGAAAAAAATGGAGAAACCTTGAGGATGACCAGGCTGCAATGGATGTTGCAATAACAAATAATACACAGATATGGACCATCCAATCCAAGTAATTGCTTAGTATCAATGATATAGATATTTGGATCCCTCCACCCACTCCTACTCCGGAAACTCCAACGGAAGCTAACTCCAAAGTGCAAACAACAACAAGAGGTTCTCGGAAGTGTAACACAATCGTCAAGTGAGTCAAACACTAATGACTTTAGTTTGTGTCCTGAAATATGAGCTGTAGTAAGTGTGGGTAGATCGATACAAATATCGATACTTAGCAAGTACTTGGATCGGATCAATACAATAGTCTTAAGATTGATACAATCTTGGCACCTTCAAAAATATCTTTATGTGGGAGATAATCTTTCAGACATAAAGTGCATCAAACTTTAAAGCGTATGAGATTAAAAGAGAAGATAAACAACCATTTTCATAGAACATAAATATTAAGGAATCTGGTTTTACAACTCAAATTAATTGATTCATTCACAAATGGTTACTGAATGTGGAAGCATTTTGTTGTAATTGTGTATCGCAAAAACGATTTACCGTATTTCTGGCTCTATAAAGGCGCACTGGATTATGAGGTGTACATTCGAATATCAGGCAAATTTGGGGTTTGGGGTGCACCTTCTAGGCAGTATTTAAGTTTTCTTCCTGAAATTATTGTAAAATATGTTTTTCTCTGTTCCGTTGATCCTTTCTTTGGTTTGACTCTCTTGTATTGTTCGAAAACAGTTGTCGCTAAAGTATTTAAATTTTTATTCTGTCGAAGGTTTTTATATGGTATTGTTTTCAAAATTTGAACTTCGACTTCATTTTCCAAATACTGTGCAGTGGAACGTATTATAGTCGCCACGTTGACTTTGTTATATTTTGTATTTTAGTTACATTGCTGCTTTTTTTTGGTTTAACCATCCTGGATTTTGTTCGGACAGTTGTAATACAAATATTTATATTTATTTATTATACTTTGATGGTTTGCATTGTAGCTGTTCAACAAAATATCTATTTTTGGGTTGATTTCATCATAATCATAAATTAATAAAATGGGGAATGGGTTCAATCATTTAATGATCATGAGGTATCTAAGCTTGGGCGGCACGGCAGATGGGTGGTTAGCGGGCAGCCCCACAGTGCGGAGGTCCAGGGTTCAATTCCAGGTATCCCAGCCTCCCCGTGTGGAGTTTGCATGTTCTCCCTGTGTTTGTGTAGGTTTCTTCTGGGCACTCCGGTTTCCTCCCATATTCCAAAAACATGCATGTCAGGTTAATCGGCCGGTTCAAATTGTCCCTAGGTGTGAATGTGCGAGTGAGTTGTCTTTCTCTGTGTGCCCTGCGACTGGCTGGCAACCAGTTCAGGGTGTCCCCTGCCCACTGCCCGATGATACCTGGGATGGGCTCCAGCACCCCCGCGACCCTACTGAGGATAGGCGGTGCAGATGATGGTTGATGGATATGTCCAAGCAAAAAGTATTGGATCAGTATCAAAGTATTTACCTGTGTCAGATAGATCTGAAAAAAAATCCCAGTATTGCCACCCGCTAAACTGTAGTCTTTCTGATTCCATTGACTCTCAAATGAAACAGAAACACACTTAAAAAAGATCAGCAGTTGATGACTACTAACAAACAAGACATCCGTTAAAATCGGAAAGATGGAGGCTTGCTGTGTCGAAGGAATGCAGATCAGATTTATTTACGTCCGGGTATCTAATCTTGCACATCCATCTTGCCAAGCCTTAAGAGAATTTCTCCGACAGACGCGGCCAAGAAATGTGAACAAGCAAAAATAAAGAAAAAAAAACAGCTGAAGCAAATGTTTAGATGTGGTGAAAACGAAGAGGGAAATACGTAAAAAAATAAAGGAAGAGTACTCAAAACAAAATCGGAAAGTCTATTACCAGTCAAATAGTCCTTAAAACATGACAAAAAAAAAGGACATAATGTTATCGCTACAAACTTTCCCTTTAACGAAAGCCACAAGTGATACAATGTGCACTGTGATACTCATACTTTCGGAACAAAATGTTTTTTCCTCAGTGATTTAGGATCTGGTGTCAGTATTTTCACACGCCCGTTCATCTCTCGAGTGCATGATGACGCTTTACACCGAAAAACAACGGTGACTAGATGATGAAAGTGGTGTATCTGAGTCAGATCATGAGGCTTACCCATACTCGAAAACCTGGAAAGGGATGGGCGCCGCCAGCATGGACTTGCCTAAAACACACCAAAAGTGGTTAAAAGTGGTGCCCCTACTACCCAGGTGGTTAAAGGAACATGTTAGCAAATCTAAAGTATAATACAGTATAGCTGCAGTAACCCACCATGCAGTAACGACAGTAGAATCCTTTATCTTTTTCTGCACCGCTTATCCTCAGTAGGGTCACGGGGGTGCTGCAGCCCATCCCAGCTATATTCAGGCAGTGGGTAGGGGACATCCTGAACTGGTTGCCAGTCGCAGGGCACACAGACACAGACAACACACTCGCTCATTCACACCTAGGGACAATATGGACTTGTCAATTAACCTGACATGCATGTTTCTGGATTGTGAGAGGAAACTGGCATGCCCGGAGGAAATCCACGCAAGCCGTGCTAAAAGTGAGATAATAGCAGATAGGTGAGGCGGGGAAAAAATATAAAGGCTCTTTGAACTCAGTTAGGTATTTTTAACACAAGCAGTACTTGATAGTGAAAATGTTCTTCTTTTATATCCTTAAAGACACCTCAAACCCCATCTTTAATTAACTTAACATTTACTTATTGTTGTATAAGCTATGGCTAGCCCGGTTTTAGACCGATTTGACTTTGGCATATATAACTCGTACAGCACTTTAGAAATAGAAATATGTCACCAAGTTGAGTTCAGCGATCCCCTACCAATGCTAAAAATTTTGATTGACAATGTAAACTATTAACACAATACCAAGAGAAAATTTTAAATATTTATGTACTGTCATTCAAAGTCTGATTCATCATCAGATATATCAGAAAAGTTGCTTTTTGGGCGCCACTCAGATGAATCCATCCTCCTCCGGTGACATAAAGGAAAGGAAACAAAGAACAATGAGAGGTGGATATATTTTTTTTATTTTTTTAGGTCAGTGAGAGAGTTGCCTGGCCCGAACTCAAGTGTAATGATTTTTCACCTGACCCAACCCAAAGTTCAGGTCAGGCTCAGGCTTCGCTTGGTGTTGGCTTTGTTCACCTTCACTATAGCAAAGGGACAAAGCCCAAAGACACAGCCACTATTTTTATTGACTTTTTTTTTTAAAATCTTTTTTTTTTTTTTTTTTTTAGAGAAAAGTGTAAAATAAATTATTTATTTTAGGAGAATAAAAGTTCATCTGAAGAGTAATGGTTAAGTCTGCTTGTTTTTATTGCCTCATACCATAGGATGTTTTGTTCGGGAAGACTAATAATAACGAAGAAATATGACATAAATATACGTCCATTTTAGTATTTTATAGTTTGGCTAGTTTTGAACAAAATTCAAGGAAAATGGTATTAAATGTTCTTCAAATGCATAAAATAACAAGCAAGGTTCACCCTGCCCCGCCCCTTAGGTTTTGTGTCCGACACCACTGCTTCGGATGATGACCACCTTTAACCCTTGGGGGAAGGTTTGTGGTCTGTGGGTGTTATCCAGTGGTAGACTGTCAGGGTCTGCAAGACTTCCTTTGCTAGCCTAAAAATATCTGAATCACAGACTGATGTCAATTATGCTTTTCCATGAATACTTATTAAATAATTCCAAATTGTATGTCAGCTTGATTTAAATCCTTACTGTTCCTCCAGAATTTGCCTAAAATCCCAACCCAAGATGTACCCAAAGTAAATTGAATGCTGTTCTTGAAATGTTTAAAGACTATATTGTATATGGTTATGGTATTTTCTGAAGTTTTGTCATAAACTGAAATAGTCACTGCAATTGCTTCTTACATTGAGTAATCTGAGTTGGTTTTTTAAATGCCTGCAAACGAAGGTCGCTTGGATATATTAGCTGGAAAACAGATGAGACAATAGTTTAAAGCCATATATAGTACATTGTCAAATTTGATCACAATCAGGAAAACTAAAAATTGTATTTTACACATTTTTCTAATGTTAGGTATAGGCATTTCCAAAAGTGGCCATTCGGAGACAACCAGGTCACAGCCCTTAAATTTGCATTTGAGTATTTTACTTTGGTCAATAATGATATATTGTTAAAGAGTTGTAAATATTTTACTTTTCTTTCTAAAAGTGATTCCATGATTGTGCACACTTGCGAGTTAAAATGGTGAATAATATTGGCGCATGAAAATGAATCACAGTTGGCTTAGCGCAGGCCGCACGGCGGATGAGTGGTTAGCATGTCTGCGGCATATTCTGGGGTCATGGGATCAAACCCTCCTGTGTGGAGTTTGCATGTTCGACCCGTGCTTGTGTGGGTTTCCTCCTACATTCCAAAAACATGCACGTCAGGTTAATTGGTCGGTTCAAATTGTCCCTAGGTGTGAATGAGCGAGTGAAATGTCTGTCCCTGTGTGCCCTGTAACTGGCCAGCAACCAGTTGGGGATGTCCCACCCAACACACACACACACACAGACAACCTGCCCCTTTGATTGCATTTGCTGTCTAGTATCTGCTGCAGAACAGTATGTACCATATGTTGGTGTCAATGATAATAAATAGAATTAAATAAATCCTCAAAGCACTGAACCAGCCCAAACATGTGCGCAAAGTAGCGAGGCATCACATAATAATATTGCAATTTTATGAGGTTGTATTTGATGCTTTTTTATATGTGCCGCAGCTGTAGCTGCAGTAAAGGACTTATAGTCATAAAATAGTTAGTGACGGTTGCTTTGATTCAAACGTAGCACCAATGAAGGCCCAGGTGATAAATGCACGGCACACCACGCCCCTGGTGGCATTGTTGTCCCATTGAGCACATCATTAAAAATTCCAGCTGCAGTCTTCCTTTGATGATTTGAGGTGACGAATGAGCATAAACAAAGCAGCAGTGAGCAGCACCTGAGCCTGAGGAAACTTGTCGGGTTTAGTGAGGGCGAAACAGCGCACCTGCCAAGTAGTGAGTCACCTCTACAAAGGTGGGCGGGGCTTCGGTATCTCACTTACGTGAGCTCATCCGTGTGTTTCCCGAGCATTCCCACGTCTCATCTCCGGCCACGCCCAATTCCACACGCATTTCCCCGTACCTGCCTATTCCTATGTGTGTGTATGCGTGTGTTTGTGTATAGAGAGAGATTACAGGCTACATGAGAAAGCAGCGATTCATGAGAAGTGTGAGAACTACTACCTGGAAAACAGCTGTCTAGCTAAAACAGGCCTACAAACCACACACATAGTACAGTGTTCGGCTTTTGCTCAATAGTGGCTTCAACTCAAACTAATTCTATGTTGGACCTTTTCAACAATGACTGGTGTTGCAAATAAGTAACCCCTAGAAGTAATCAAAATGATAATTTGATGAACCATGTTTGTATGTGTATAACGCGTAGTGCTGTATGACACAAACCCCTAATTTTTCTAATGAAAATCTCTATACAGTTCTGTTTCACTTTTTTTCATCTCAAACCAACCCTAATCCTACCCATACCCCAAGGTCCCGTAGCCCATAACCCAGTACCTTAACCCTAACCCCAAACCTTAACTCTAATCCCTAACCCTAACCACCTAACCCTATTACTATTACTAACCCCTAGCCCATAACCCATAACCCTAACCCTAACCCCCGACCTCAACTCTAATCCCTAACCATAACCACCTAACCCTATTACTAATGTTAACTCCAAACCCCTGACCCTAACCCTTACCCCCACCCTTAACTCTAATTCCTAACCCTAACTACCTAACCCTATTACTAAAACTAACCCTAAACCGTTACCCCCAGCCCTTAACCCATAACCCTAACCCCCAAACTCAACTTTAACTCCAATCCCTAACCACCTAACCCTATTACTAACCCTAATCCTTAACCCCCAACCTTAGCTCTAATCCTTAACCCTAACCATCTAACCCTATCACTAACACTAACCCAGCCCCTAACCCCTAACCCTCTAACCCTAACCCTAGTGACAAACGTTGAATAAGCCTGATTAAAATCAACTATTGACAACGTAAACTATGAACACATATAAACATAAAAATTACAAAGTATGCATTTAATGTCCTTAATTGTCCGATTGATAATCTGATTTACCAAAAAGTTGTTTCCCTAGTTGTGCTTTATTTACATCTTTTATGGAGATTTTCAGCTTTCTCCATTCTGTAACATTCTTTTCTGGTACTGTGAATAATAATAGTGTGATAATGAGATAAAATGTAATGTCTTGTTATAAATAAACTATATCACTGGTGGTCTAGTGGTTATAATTCAGGGCTCTCACTGCCGCAACTCAAATGAGGTTTAGTCAACCTCTAAAACATCTGCCTTGTGTAAGCGTGCTGAGGAATTTACATGTATAAATAAAAAACATGTTTTCAAGGAATTGAACCTGCGTAGTAATCCCTTGTTTTTTATGGGAGTTACTTTTCAAAATGTAACCCGTGATAAACAAAATCTGTAAAGTAGAAACCTTGATTCTTTTCGACAATTAAGTACTGTACTTTCTGCACTAAAGGCATGCCGGATTATAAGGCGCACTGGCAAAAAATAGTCCTTTGTCATACCTTTTTTCCATACATAAAGCGCATCAGACTATAAGGCGCAACAATAGGAATGTCAACAAAACAGTCGGATAGGTCAGTCAAACTTTATTAAGCCCTTAATGTTAAGAAGCAAATACGTGTCTCAGACACATACAGACACAGTGTTCGTACGACATCACCAGTCACTAAAACACGTCACATATCATTGGAAAGCCTAAACTCTTTGGGATTCAAAATATGCTGATCATTTAAAAATATACTCATCACAGAAACATCACAATCAACCTGAAACAAGATACCCGAAAAATATAAAGCCCAGGTAGCTCAGCCATTGTGTTCGATGGTACTACACAACCATGGCCCCCTTGCAACCGCGAGTGCGGTGAATCCAACCGTGTAAAATAGTTACGTACTCCAAAACATGTGATAATGCTGACAAATTAAAAAAAAAAAATCCGCCAAAAAGCATCTCTGCATCAATGGACGTTGCTTTTTGCTAGCTGTCTGTTTAGCCCCATAAAATTATTTTCTCTGGGCTAACCTACCTTGTAGGTGATTCAGATCTTTTTCGGCCAATTGCAGGCTTCGTTCTACCCTGCTTTGGCCTATACTAGCCTGAAAATGCTAAAAAGGACCCGCCTTATTATCTCCAAAATACTTAAGCCAGTAGTGACCGATTCATATGATATTTGACACACTGGTTAGGAAATGATATGCCGGTATATTCATCCCAGCGTTCACCGCGAGCTACTTCTAAGGGAGTGGGGGGTGAAATCAAGTAGGCAACTGCTTACCGTAGTTGCGAATCAATATATATATATATATATATATATATATATATATATATATATATATATATATATATATATATATATATATATATATATATATATATATATACGTATTGGGCAGCACGGCGGCTCAGTGGTTAGCGCTTGTGCGGCACAGTTCATGTCATGGGAACCTGTCGTGGGTTCAAATCCAGCTCCAGACTTCCTGTGCGGAGTTTGTATGTTCTCCCCGTGCTTGCGTGGGTTTCCTCCGGGCACTCCGGTTTCCTCCCACGTTCCAAAAACATGCATTTCAGGTGAATTGGCCGGTCCAAATTGTCCATAGGTGGGAATGAGCGAATGAGTTGGTTGTCCCTGTGTGCCCTGCGATTGGCTGGCAACCAGCTCAGGGTGTCCCCTGCCCACTGCCCGGAGATGGCTGGGATGGGCTCCAGCCCCCCCGCGACCCTAATGAGGATAAGCGGTACGGCTAATGAGATGAGATGAGATATATACGTATTATCAGGCGCATTGTCAGCTTTTGAAAAAAAAAAAACGGTTTTAGGTGCACCTTATAGTGTGGAAATTACGGTACTCTATTACACACCGAAACCAAAGAACAAACCATCTTTCCAGGCTCAAGCATTTGTTGAAAAAATAAAAGTCTTGTATAAATGTTATTTTACATAACTACTGTAGCTTCAAATAATAGTAAGAGGGGAGATCGTTTAGCCAATCAAAATGCAGAACATGCAAATCCGTGTAGTAGCGAAACCATAAAAGGTAAACCGCGTTATAACAAGCATTACTACATTTAAAGACACTAGTTTCTCATGCTACTTAGAAAACATACTTCCGAGAAAATCGCAACGATCTATCACTGGTGAGCTATTATCAGAACCATTCCGCAGGCTACTCTGGTGTTCTTAGGGGTCTAACACATTGGTGACCTCTGTTCTAATTGCAAACTGTCAACCAAAAAAGGGGGCAACTGAATATAAAGATTGTGGGAAAGGAAACAAAACGACTGACTTGTTGTGGACTATTTTATGGGCGGCCAACAACAAAGCTTTACAAGGGTGTGTAAAAGGCTGTTTTGCATTAGAGGAAGTGCCTGTTTACCGTACTTGATGCAGGCGGGTTACGCAACCAGGGTGATGGATTACGAGGAAGGTGACAGAGAAAGACAGTAAGAGAGGGAGGGACGGAGAGAGAGAGAGAGAGAGGGAGGGGAGGGGGGTGGCTCATGCACTCCCAAACAGGAAGTGCTTTTTGAGAGGGAGAAGGAAACACAAAAGGGTGTGCCCCAGGGTGTTTGCACTCTCTTGTCAACTTGTCATCCAGTTCCTCCAGTGTATGCCTATGAGTGCGTATGTGTGTACAGCAATGACAATTATGAGAGGCTGTTTGAGAAGTAAATCATACATGCTCTCACACAATAACATCAGACTCTCACACATGCACTGTACTGTTATACAGACACAGTCATAGGCATGCACACACACGACTATACTCTGTCATACACACTACTACAATCTTTCACACATACCATTATACTCTCATACACAGACTTAATATGCTCTCTCTCAAACATGACACTATACTTTCATACACACCTTACTATGCTTTCACACATGTAGTACTATACTCTCACACACATACTACTGTAGACTTCACACACATACACACACTACGGTAGTTCCACATACACACTCTACTATATATTCTCACATTACTATTATACTCTTTCACACACATAAACACACGCACACACAATTTTTTCTCACACACTATTAACATTTCTATTACCATAGAGGTTTTACACACCGAGTGTAACAATCACCTCACATCTTAGTGTTGTTTTACTTTGGTTACTTTCAGTAACCAAGGCGATACACACTGATCTGTGTGTATATGCTGTACGGTTCAACGTAAACCTTGAGTTTCTCCCAGTACACTAGTAAGTGAGAGAGTATAGTAGTGTGTGATGAGAGTATAGCAATAAGAGTGAGAGAGTATATTGGGTGAGTAAAAGAGTATAGTAGTTTGTGTAGGGCTGTATAGTAGTATATATGAGAGTATAGTAGCAAGTGTTTGTGCATGACTATGGCTATGTCTGAATGAGAGTATAGTTTTACATGATGTTTGATTTTATATGTGAGACAATATGATTTAATTTTCTAACAGCTTCTCATAGACAATCAAGAAAACAACTAAAAAAATAGTCTTTGCATTCTTCACGATAGTCTCTGTGAGAAAAAATGGGCCTGCCGCTTGTGATGTAAATCATACTTGCTCTCACATAAACAGATGTCATACAAATATTTCCTTTTCTTTTCTCTAATGTTAACGTTTCAAATGTAGTTATTTGATAAAAAATGAAATGTTTTAAGTGCCTTATCCAATGATCATGAAATGTTTAGGAAAAATTCTTAGTATTGGATCAGTATCGTACCAGCATCCGCATTGAATCAATACTAAAATTCCCAGTATCGCTTACCTATTCACTTAAAAAAATAAATATATATCTATATCTATCTATCTATCTATCTATCTATCTATCTATCTATCTATGTATCTATCTATCTATCTATCTATATGAAAATAGGCTCCTATTAGCCTTTAAAATGCCAACGCTGCTACTTGAAGAGGAGCCGACGTTCCAGAAAGCTTTCAGTAAGAAAACCATTTCCTGTAGAGCTGCTGCAGGTTGCTGTCCATAAAACTTACAGGGTTCTCCTGAGCCAAAGCTGCTACTCTTAATGACACTTAGCGTATGGACCCAACATGCTAACACGCACAGGCATTAACACTCTCCAGCTTGAATAATCCAATTAAATGCAGTTATTTGATGGAACTGTCACACGAGAGAATAACTTTTAAACGGTTAAATCAAGATTTCCTTTTTTTATTCTTGTGTTATGATTGCAAACAGGTCTAAAACAGTACAGTGCCAAACCGGAGTGCCGGAGGAAAGCCACGCAGGCACAGGGAGAACATGCAAACTCTACACCTCTACACGGGGAAGCTGCGGTAGCTGGACTTGACAAACTCTGCACCGTGAGGCTGCACGCTAACCATCAAGGAGGTGTGCTGCCCTATATATATATATATATATATATATAGATATAGGGGTCCACGCCCAGAAGCTTAATGTTTTCTCCTTCAGATGATGGAGATATATATATTTATTTATTTATGCCCATTGCCCCCGTGAGTATGCCCATTGGCACTAGCTGCTTCACATTGCCTGATTGGCTTCCCTCCTATTTAAACTCAGTGCTCTCATTCACTCCTTGTCAGTCCGTCAACGAACCTCTGCACTTGTAAGACGTGTATTTTGACTCTGTCCGGTATCTGCTTGTGTATCCCGTATCTGGTATCGATCCTGTCTGTCCTGTCCGGTTTCGATGTCGTTTGACTCTGACTTCCTGTTTTCTCGCGCCTGACTTCTCTGCCTCACTTCTTCTGCCAAGCGATTGCCGAATCACTGGCGTTCAAGCGCATGACTTCCCCATTTACGGAAAATAAAGCTTGTGTGAAAACGTTATGCGTCTGGGTCCTCCATCTGTTCGGGTTTTGACATGTATGTATGTATATATATATATATATATATATATATATATATATATATATATATATATATATATATATATATATATTAATATATACTGAAATCCAAACTACTTTTTCATGATTATAGTACTTCACAGAAAAGGGTGAGGCATAAAAAAATGGATTTCTACTTACTTATTTTAATACCAAAAACTATTGAACTAGGAAACAATACCATGCTTCAAAATACCTGCCCAGGCCTAGTGGTAGAATCTGGTACTGCTTGCTCTACTTCTATTTGCCCTAAGTGACCCTCCTTCACAAAAATGACAGCTATCAAAGCATACAAGCATCCCACACTAGAAACAATAAGGCCTAGTTCAGCCTTAATTGCCCATTTTATTAGTGTGGTTGTGGGAACCAATAATCCGCTAACATACGGCTAAATGCGCAAAGGCGTTGATCTCGCTGGCGATTTAATCCCACCCACCTCCAGGGGCTCTTGCAACGTGCTGATTATGAGGAGGGGGTAGGGACTCCCCAACAAAACAATAACAGTAGGCGTCCTAAGGTTAGGGTCCACGCCCAAAAGCTTCATGTTTTCTCCTTCAGATGATGGAGAGTGAACAAAGAAAAGGTGTAAATGTCTTTTTCTTTCATTTGGGGGGATAAAGAACCCCTAAACCAGTGGTACCCACGTTTATTACCGATTTATAGTCTAAAAATATTCTTGCGGCCCCGTCAGATAATATTAGTTATAATAACAATAATAACAATAAGAATAATATTCAGAATTGCCGAAATCCACGGTGTAATCACCACTAGGGATGTAGATGACATAAGAAAAAGCATGCAATTTGATGTCATCATCACAATATCTTTACTTATGGTACCAGTGAGGAATGTTTGTTGGATAATTGAGCAAACAGAAAGTAAATATGTATATGTATTTGTTTGACTGTTTGTGTGTCTTTCCAACCAAGAAAAGGGTGAAAGAGTTTAAATATAACCACCATCTTTAACAGGGAGTAGGTTAGGTTACTCTAGATGTGAGAAACCACCCTAAAAACCTGACTGGGCACTTTTGGTTTTGTTGACTCAAAAATGTTTTAACTTTCAGTCTCCATTTTTTTTGTTTTATCCTTGGATTCTTTGCATCTTGAGGTTAATCTTTTACAAACAATGTATATGTAGACGATTACATATTTCGTACCCCCAATTTGGGATTTTAGTCTCCATCTGTACTCAGTCTTACTCATGTTCCAAGGACTCTGCCAAAACGGGAAATGCCACCCAAAAATTGTCTTGCGTCTAAATGCGGGTGATGATCTTAAGGGGGCATAGCCATTTTAGTTTTGGTCTTTTGTCTTCAGAGTACGTTGTCAATAAACAATTGTAATCGTAGCCCCACGTATTCAACAACCGTGAGTAAAAATAGTATGATGATGAGATACTCTAAAATAGAATGCCTTTTCCTATGTCATCTACATCCCTAGTGGTCTAGTGCAAATGTTGTGCAAATGAAGTCAGTGATATATTTCAACTGGTCAATTTCTCTGAACTGTACGTACCAACCTTTTGACATTAAAATGCAGATTTTTAGGCCTGGAATTGGAAACTGAAAACTGGAATTGGCATATTTTTACCAAAACGGAAATTTAATGTAATCATTGGAGCCATGGACTACAATACTAGTCTTAACGCAAATTTTGTTGTTGGTTAAATTTGGACCAAAAAAACAACAACAACACGGTGGATCCTTTCAGAAAAGATCGGTAGGTGTTTTTAACGGGAGGAAAAGTGGGAGTCTATCATTAAAAACAGTGTTTCTCAAATTGTGGGTTGGGACACAAAAGTGGGTCGCGGGCTTTTGCCCTGGCAAAAAAATGCTCAGAAGAAAAAACGGTGGCATAATAATTTCCTATTTGATCTCTTCCTTTTCAGTCAATCAACGTCGTGTTTAGGAGGGACCATATCACATTTTATTATGATTTTGTGCTTTTCATTTCCCCTATCTGTCCATTAGAATGGGTCCCAAGAATGAGGAGGGGGAGGAAAAGCGGAAAAACGTGAGAAAATGATTGCGAAATATGAAAATATTTTACGAGTGTATGCCTTGCCTAAAGTTTCAGTATATGGTTCAAAAATGATACATGTTTAGCTTTTTACCAGTATATTGAGCTTTATTATCAATGCAATGCTATATTTAGGTACACGATTATTATTTTGAGTAGAAACTTCAAGTATGTGGCTATTTTAGTATGTTTCTTCATTAAAGCAGCTTTTAAATACAATGGAGGTTTATATGCAATATAAGCGGGACTAGAAGTTGTTTGATTGGCACATGTTTTTTTAAGAAATGTGAATATATTCTACTACATTTTGCCTTAAACTGCATAATGCTTTCGACCAATACATGAGAAGTGGATTTTTTTTCTTGATTTGGGTGAAAGCGTTTCATTAGGGTGGAATGGTCGGTCCTGATGTCAGAGCACCTACGAAACACTGGGCTAATGCATCAAAGTTAGCTTTGTCAAGTATGCTTGTCAAAGGGGTGAAAATGTACATTTGATATAGTATAAGATAAATGTATGTATTTTTGCAAGACAAAAGAAAAAATGAACGGATGGAGGCATCTTTTCTTAAATAATATCAATATTTATTCCATGTGACTAAAAAGAATCAATACAATCTAAAGCAAAGACGTAAATTTAAATTATCATCTCTTAGTCGCGTCACAATAATATGCAAGGTGTGAAATATATACATTTTGGTAGGGGTGGGGCACAGCAAAAATAAAAAGTGGGGTGGGTCCCAACAGTAACGCTTTGATGCTTTTATAAACATACATGAGCCAAATGCAAAACACTGCCCAAACACCAATTGGGCTTGATTCGAAAATTTGACAGAAAAAAACGTGTACAAATTGCAACAAACAAAAGAAAACCAAAGAAAAAAACAACACAATTTTATAGTTTAATAAACAAATATAGACAATATTTGTACATTTGGTACACCTTGGTAAGTAAACTCCATTGTAAATATTGCATATATGCCATTGGTACCTAAGAATGAATTAGGTCTGGTACGAATTTCTCATAAAATTTGCAGTTACAGCATAAGAAAAAAACATGTGGCATCATCTCTCACAATACTCTCCCATAATTTATTCAATTACTTGAAAACACACAGGGAAAACAAAATCAAAGCCAAACCAGAAGTGGCCAGCGTATAACTTAATTAGTGCTTTTGTCATATCACGCCAACGCAAACTATGTACATTGAAAAGAGCATGTTTTTTTTTCACTGAAAATTGTTGTCGTGATGTCACTATTTACAGTCGGTAAGTACCAGTGGATCCAGACGAAAGGCCGTTTATGAATTAAATCAGACTTGCTCTCACATATAACATACTCTCACACATGCACAACTATACTTTTCTATAGGCACAGGAATACCCATGCACAAACACTGCTGTACTGCTGTTACGTTCACATATACTACTATACTCACAAACATTACTATTCTCTTTCATACACACACACGCAGACAGACACACTACGATACTCACACCTAATGTAATGATCACCCTACCTCCCAGTGTTGTTTTTCATTGGTTACTTTTGGTAACCAAGGTGATGCACACTGAACTGTGTGTAAAGGTTGAACAGTTCGACTTCAAACTGGAGTTACTCCCAGTATAGTAGTATGTGAGAGAGTATTTTAGAATGTGTGTGACAGAATTGAGATCGTGTATGAGAGAATAGTAATATGAGTGAGAGAGTATAGTATTCTGTGTATGAGAGTATAGTAGTCTGTGTGAGAGTATAGTAGTGAGTATGAGAGTAATATGTGTGAGATGGTATATGTGGCATGTAACCACAGTGCGGTTGCCAGAAAAATATGTTGAGTGTCAACTGATACTGAAAACAGTGAGTACGGAGCTGTATTCCAAGTGAATTTTCGAACATAACGGTATAGCAGTTTTGTGCATGGGTATGACTGGGTCTGTATGAGAGTTTAGTTGTGCATGTGGGAGAGTTTGATATTACATGCGAGAGCAAGTATAATTTACTCTTCGGACGACGATTAGCGTTTAGCTATGGTGGTCGTCGGACGCGAGTTCCCGAGCGGCGTGTATTACATTCATTGCATCTTGTGTTACAATCTAGAGCAGTTTGTAAGTGCAAGACCACGCGTTGGCTTCGCCGGGGCCCCGAAAACAAAAAAAAAGACAGCGTCAGGCCCGATGAGGCGACGGAACTGACCACTCGGCGCGGCGCCGTATTGAGGCAACAGGTGAGTGTGTGTCCTTGTATTGTGTGCGCACTGTCCAGTGGAGACCAGGGATGGGCATTTGAATCATCGAATTTGGAGGAAAGTACAGAGAGACTGTTAGTTTGTCTTTATAGTCAATGACATCAAGGTATCGTCCATTGCGTTCAGCAGACAGCACACGCCAAATGATATCACAGGGGCAGGTTAGGGAGGGCTTTGTGTGTTGGGTGGGCAGGACTGTTTGTGAGCAACTGTGAGGCTCGTGCGAATACTTTTAGACCGTTTCATGAAATTGTATTTTAGCAAAAAAAAAGTATTTTCTTTAAATAAAGTATTGACAGTTAGAATGTGATTAACAAAACTATGTGGCGTTTTTGAGAAAATTCGCCCTTGCGAGATTTCACTTTTCTTTTCTATTTTTTTGTGCAGAGTTAACTTTTCTAAGGATCATTTATTCTGAACTAGTGGGTCAGAACCCAAAAGTGGGCCGTGGGCCTTTGCTTAGGCAAAATAATGCGAAGAACAAGAAAAAAACAGAAGATGGCCATAATGCCCAGCTCAATCTCTTCTTCCTATTCAGGCAATCAGCGCCGCCCTGATAGTGTTTAAGAGGGACCACATCTCATAATATTGGGATTTTGTTGGTTTTAATACCTTTTTTTCTGCGCATAGAAATGGGTCCCAAGAAAGTTAGTGATAAATAGAAAAGTGGAAAACGGTAACTACAACAATCGGGTCGAAGAAGGAAATGATTGATACGAAAATGGTGTACAAGTGCCTGCCCTGCCATTGAAGCGTTGCTGGAAGTACATTAAATGGTTTTAAAATGTTATATTTCTAGCTTTTTACCAGTATATTCATCTTTATTATCAACAAAAAGAAATCATTATTGATGTTTGGCACACATTTTTTGATATTCCAGGTGTGAATTTGTTTTAAAGCAGTTTAAGGGGGCTCATACTTGAGTATATAAGGTACTTGATATCGTTTTGGATGTGCTGGTCATTTCGTTTTTGGGAAAAAAAAGAGATTATATACTACCATCGTATCTTTAAACTGCAGAACCTTTTTATTTGATATATTGGAGAAATTATTTTCCTGATTTGGGTCACAGCTTGTCATTAGGGTGGAATGGTGGGTCCTAAAGTCAGACCAGTTAAGAACCAGTACCAAGGATGTTCTTAAATCTTGTTTTTAACTGCAGTGTGTTAACGGATAGAACCGTGACGTAAACTTCACTTGCCGTTTTTAGACCGCAAACAGTGCAGATTCGGTTTAAAGCGGAGTATTGTATCAGAAACTTTAAATCAATCATTTCCTCATTGTGAAGCAAATTCGATGAATATGCCCATCCCTAGTTAAGACAAAAAACGTCAAACATTCCTTTTTGTCGTGACTTCCTGCAGGCAGCATGGGGGGTGTGCAGGGGACTACCGGTGAACAGGTCCAAAGCGTTCAGAGTTGCTGAGGCCACAGGGGTACCATTTGAGCGTGACATAACCGCTCCTCCTAAAAAAAAAAAAAAAGAAAATCCCAAACTCTTGCCCCCAGCTGAGCGAATAAATAAAGACATATTTCATACGTTGTAGTAAATGTACCGTGGAAATCTCAGAGTGGCTCATTCTTTGCGGATTGGTTCAGTTGTGGAGGGTTGCTAGGTCCAGACTAAACAGCCCGTTTTGGGCCTGAGTAAGGCTTTGGATTGGTGATATCATTCTTAAGTATTAAGAACAAAACTTTTTAAAAATAAATATAATCTATATATATTCATACCAACTATTTGGGGGAGTTAACCGACCTGTTTTCTTTCTTTTTCTGAGGTAGGTTTTTTTAAGCAAACTTTTTTTCTTAAATATGTACCTAAATGCCACGTTTAATAGTTATAGAAATTCACACATTTGGAAAAAGTTTTGCCAAATGCATACATCCACATTAAATAAATAAATATTTTGAATGCATTCTGTTTTTTTTTGCATGTGATCTCCAGGTTTGGTGTCTTCTCAGGTCAGGCAAACAGTTCAATTATTAAATGGTAACCAAAATAATATATGTGACATGATATAATAGCTCATGTCGTCATTTGCAGATAAATAGTTACCAAGAGTTAATAGTTGGTAGAAAATGTTCCTTTAGAAGTAATTTTGTCCAGCAGCATCAAAGGATGGCGCCTCATCGTTCTGGTGCCGAGGGGAAGATTTGGGGTCAAGTGTCCGCGCTGTTGTGGCAACTGCCGCCTTTCTGACCCCGTGGAGCTTCCGTAAGGAGCGGGGCGGGGTCAGAGGAAAAGTGGGCGGCGGCCAGCGGTCCAGCTGTTGCTGTGTTGATGTCATGGCGTGAAGGTGGCGGGCTGACCTTGCAAAGACGAGGGGGTAGGGGGAGGCCGGTGGTCTTCATTCTGAGGGAGAAGAAATAATAATAAATCAGACTTGTTTTTGCATAAAAAGTGAATACAGGGTTCGTACACCTTTTTCATGGCCAAATTAAAGCACTTATTAAAAACTTTCAAAGCCAGTTTTCCAATGTTTCCAGTGTGAATCATGTATTTTCCATAGCCACAAATATATCTGCGATTTACATATGTGATTGTGGATCCTGCGTGTGCATTTATCAAGACATATATTTTTGAGATCTTGGGTAAATCACCGAAATATTCGTGGCTCTAAACAATCAGTGTATAAATATGCTTGAGAAAAATGTCTCCCCATAAGTTTTTTGGGTAAAAATGACTAATATATAGCTAACATTTTCAGTTGCAGGAAGTTATTTCCATTAACAAAATACCACTGCCAAACGCTAACTTTGTTTTTTGCATGGCCCATAATGAATATCCATAGTTGATATGTAATCCTTGCCCCAAAACACTTTTCATAGTGTCCTGTTTAGGTGTAGCATGCACCTGTTGTCTTCAGCCCATCCATTGGGGGTGATAACACTTTATAGGACAATACACTGCAAACTAATGCCAGCTGTCGTTAATCAAGTGGAAAGACATGCTATGGTTGAGCGAAGCCCCCAGAGAGCAATGTTGGCGTCATTTTTAAACAGATTTGTTGGGAAACAACTATTTCAAGCATTAACAAACACTTCACCCAAAATCTTAGCACTTTTTAATCATTGAAAACATAACATAAAATTCAAGCATTTTCAAGGGGTTTAAAGCAACCGTATGATCCATGAATTTACTATAGATCTTTATTACGAGACAGGTGAAATCATAATTTCATCCTCCAGTAGTCGTGATCATCAATCTATCTGAAGTGACACATAGGCACTCAAATATACTAAGCGTGTCCCAGATGGTGCCTGCATATTACAAAGCCCGAAAGTTGTTACCCGCAAGAAGTTGCATGCAATTCTCTCGCTTAAAATGTAAACGTGAATGTGGTGAATACGTTTAAATGGATAAATGGACCATAAAGTCCAAAGAACATTGTGCACCTAATTGAAAGCCTGATGCTCATATTTAAGAATGGGACTGAGAATGGTCTTTCTACAAGCCGCACCAGATTTAAATCCACAGACTTAAACCACTGGTTCTCAAGTGGTCTGACTTTGGGAACCACCATTCTACCTTACTAAAACTAAAATCAAGAAAAAAAGCCACTTCTCAAATGTATCCAATGAAAGTATTTTGCCATTTAGAGCAGGGATATTACAATACCTTCACCTTTTTAATACACAAAATGAGCAGTAAAACCAAAATGTCTTAGCCAGAGGACATTGCCAGCTTGCAGCACCACAACAGAGCCATCAACATTACAACTTAGTCTTCCCACCACTGCCACCACCTCTTTGACTTGTTGCCCTCTGGTACGTTCTTAAAAACAAAGACAAACAGGCTCAGAGACAGCTTATAGCCAATGGCCATTGCTACCCTAAACGAGACAGAAAAACAGTGAAAACATATCCATCCATCCATTATCTGCACCACTTATCCTCAGTAGGGTCGGGGGGGTGCTGGAGCCCATCCCAGCTATCTTCGGGCAGTGGGCAGGGGACACCCTAAACTGGTAGCCAGCCAGTTGCAGGGCATGTGAAAACATATCTTGCAACTTATTTTGGGGTAATGCAATATAAATTGAACAATGTGGTACTCAAAATTTCGGGATAAAATATTTTTTTTGCAGTTAATTAGGTATGGCTTAGGATAACACCTATAAACGACAACCAGATGATGAAGGTGCTGTATCTGAGTCAGTTCGGGAGGTTTCTTCTGTAACTGGCAACTATGGAAACCAGTACCTGCTGTTTCATGCAGGGAAGCAAACCCCAAACCAAAAACCGTCCTGAAAATGGATGGGCGCCGCCAGGCTCTACTGCCCTTATGATTCAAGTAGTTAAGGGACCCGTGAAACGTGAAATCTTTTTGCACTAAACTGTTCAAATATATCCCCTTGCGACTATTTTTTTTTGGTTGCCGTTAAATGTTATTGCACTCCTTCACGTTGCACTTTTGTTAAGATGCACTATTCTTTGTCATTTTTAAACATTGCACTTGTATTATAACTTAAACCAGTCTTTAAACACTACCTTGTAAATATTGTTTGCCTATTTATCCTGACAGTCTATTATCATTTTTCTCTGTAAAGTGTTTGGTACATGTTTACACTGGAGCGCTTGTGTCGTTGAGTGCAATGTTTTCACAACATTGACGTCAATGACAAAACAGACAATTCATTTGAAATTAAAAACAAATGCTAATTTCCTAACCATCCCTGCCCCCACCCTACATCTTATTTATTCTCATTGATGCAGTCGCCACAGTGTCGCTTTCTGTCCCAGTGGAAAACACAGCTGAACTCTGACCCCCGTGCACTTGTTTGTGAGCTTTCATTTGCATGCAGCTATCAAACGGCAGCGGAAGTGTCAGGCGACAACACGCACGAGCGACCGGCGCTCGACCGGGTTCGCATTTTTCGTCCTCCGCCCCTCCGTCCCGCTCGCCGTCTCCTTCCCCCAACCCCGGAGGCGAACAAGAGCTGTTTTCACAAAGCTGGATGTGATCGTTCGTTCTCTAAAACAAACCTTTCATTCAGGCCGAGCTTCTCCCACCCCCCTCTTCTCACAACACTTACTATAAACACACACACTTTGTTCTCCTGTTTTTGACTCATAAATTACCTCCCCCAAAAAAGAAAAATATGACAATCGTGTCGTTTTTTTGTTTTCCACTGGATGACTCACTCTGAGGAAAATATGTTAAGGGGAGCCACCTTGATCGTTTGGGTTCCAGGATCCCCAACCTTTTCTGTACCACAGACCAATTTAATGCCCAACAATATTTTTCCCGGCTCGGCCCAATTACAAATTCACTAATAATCTGTTTTTTTATGTAACTTATTTCAAATCATTCATTCATTTTGGAAGGCATCAATTCATTTATATATACCACCACTGCATTCGAGCCATAGTCCCGAACCTTTTCTGTACTGAGAACTGGTTTAATATTTTCACTGCCCAACCGAATAATAACATTAGTATAAATATCAATAACTGTAATAACAATAATAACAATTAGTCTAAATCTGCTATAAAATGAGTAGCCCACCAGGGATGTAGTTGACATAGAAAAACATATTAGATTTTAGCTCATCACCACACATACTCACAGTACCAGAGATGTATTTCAAAACTATATCAATGAACGCAAAAACGCACAACGAGGATGTATCTGATTACAAACGGGACTTGGAAGAACATGAAATGAATACATTGGCAATTTTATTTTGGTATTTTTTCATACTGTATGTTGTCAATAAATTATTTTAATCATGACCCCACGTATTCAACGTGGTACCTTGAGTAAAAGTAGTGTAGAGCCTTGTCCCATGACATGTCCATCCCTAGTGGTCTTGTGGTTGAAATTCTACGCTCTCACCGCCGTGATCCGGTTTCAATTCCTGTTGCATTCAACGTTGTAAAAATATGGTCAGAGTTATATTGCGACCAATCGATCATTGCTCAGATAGATATGGTAAAGACCTCATCTATAACACACACCCAAAGTATGAGTTGTTTTGTGGGTAGAGAAATGTGTGTTGTATAAAATAAAACAACTTCTTAAAATAACATAAGGCAACTTTTGTTTCTTTCTGTGCAGCCCGATACCAAACAACTCACGGCCCTGTACTGGCCCAATGGTTGCTAAAAAAAAAAAAAAGAGGAGAGCGAAAAAAGAGAAAAGTTTGGGAGGAGATGAAAAAAAACCACAGTAACAGAATCAACCTGACTGAGAGAACGGGGAATGTAGTGAGGTCATGGGACCGTCGGCCTCGAACAATATGTGTGTGTATTTGTGAGTGGACTCATTTGCTGCCCTAGACACTAGCCTGTCCAGGCAAACACTCGGGTGCGAGTGACTGAGATGTGCCGGGAAAATGAATCACTGGGAGCGGAGATTAATAACAGGGTTCCTACAGTTTAAGGCAAGATAAATCCAAGACTTTTTAAGACGTTTTTAATGCCTTTTGAAGTCAAATTCAAGACCAAATCAACAACAAAAAAAAAATTAAAACAAACAGAACAAAAAAAGAAACAACATAAATTAGAGGCAAGTATAAAGATATGTTTATTTAATTTTTAAATCACATTTTGGTCCAGTTGAAAACTTTGTCCGAAAACCATAGCTCTCTCCAACGTTTTAGACGTGGAACACAATAAACAAAATAGATGTTTACAATACATCATGGATCCTTAGTCAAAACTGGCATTTAACTACTAATCCAACAGGCATCTTCTGCTACATTCATCAGGCATTTTTATCACGATAAAAAACTAAGAAGATTTAGTAATAGTTGGTTAACAAATATACATTTTATTCATGTGTTCACAATGTCAAGACTTTCGAAAATTGGGTTGAAAAAATGTTAATGCCAATTAAAGCCTTATTTTTCAAATAACTAATTTAATGTATTTTAAACTTTTTAAGGATCTGCGGGAACCCTGAATAAGGAGCTGCAAGCAGTGCTGAGACAAATGCTTTACAAAGGAACGCATTAATGGAAAGCAATTACTTGTCTCGGTAAGGAGTACTGTAACGCGTTAGTAAAATATTGTATATTAACTGCCTATACTAATATAGTGCATTACCCCGCAACATGCAAAAGGGAAGAATATTAGGGATGACGTCCTCTTACCGCGGTTACTCCAAAATATCAGTTATCAATGGCAGGTTTATATATACAGGCATGAAAATAGGTCGTTGGTAAAAAGGTGAGAAGGGCGTGGACGAAATAAATGTTACAGTCAATGTACAACTCAACAAAATATTGAACTCTGCGACCTATACTTTTGCTTCAGTGATCTTTAGTCATATTTTTGACACGGGTAATATCGTATATATATATATATATATATATATATATATATATATAAATATATATATATATATATATATATATATATATATGTCATATTTCTATTCATCGGTTACCTCGTCAAAGAGAGAGGTATGTTCTTTATGAAAGGTCAATGAAATAAAACCAAATGAAAAAAAAAAAAACAAGAACTAAAATTAGAATGGGCAAACGTGCAACCGATTAAGCCTAAAGGCACCAACCAGACTAGTTCAAGCTGCCTTTAATCAGTAAGTCTGGATTTCTAGACACCACTTTCTTACAATTAAGCGACTAGTCCCTGCAACAAACTCTGCTTGCTATTGTAACGTCACATAAATCTGCGTGCGGAGAAATAAGCAATACAAATTCACCAAATAAATCAATAAAATGGGTTGGCATTGTAGCTCTCAATGTAGGAATTTCATAAGGATTGCAAAGATTCATCTAAGCAATTAGCATCATTCTAGTTTTTTTTTACGATGTAATATATGTATCCTGACGTATGGGCTGCATTTGAAAGAATGTTCACCCTGATTGGCTAGAAACGCGGAAATTTAATTTGATTCATCTTTTGCTGTATTTTCTATGGCCAGTGACCCTTACTTTTAACATAACAGTTGCAGGGCTTTACAGACAACTACTCCTGCCCATGATAACTACACCGATTTCATTCAAACGCACCGCCTTAAACGCCCAGTTCACTCTGCGAAATCTCATGAATGCCCCATGCTTCCCTCAAAACATTTTCAGCATGGAACAACACAAATTTACATAGGTTTATACTTTACAATGGTTAATTACTCCAAAAAGATGAGATTTTCATGCCTGTACATACTTTCAGTAGTAATGATTACCATTACGGGGAAACTCCCTACAGCACAGAATATGACGACTTTCTCAAACCTATACACTCACATCTAAGCCGAAATTACAACAATCAAACAAAATACTGAAATCGGGAGTCAGTTTATACGGTATGCAGCGGGGCGAGGCTAGTACAGGTACAAGAAACCAACAGGAACTCAATGGGGAAAAAGTAAGAACAGAATTTACAGTAAAATTGTGCTGAATTCTATTCGGAAAATTGTTTTTGGAAAAACACCATGCCTCAAAAAGAAAAGACAATGTATTGGGCAGGACCTAGAAATGGAGAAGTAAATCTTCAAATGGTCTGAAGCCAAAATGGCTATGATATGGAGTGTTTCAGCTACATTTATTGAGTATATACTGTAAATTGTAACTAGTTACTTTCAGAGTACTGCGCCACTTTTGGGGTGTCATCAATCTTAAGGGTAATGTAATCACTTTTTTAAATGAGGTAACTAATAACTGTAACATTTCTTTTTCAGTAATGCTGCCAATCCTGGGTGCAAATAACTGAGATGTTCTGGGAAAATTAATCACCTGGAGCACAGATTATAAGGAGCTACAAAGGAGACAGATAAAAAAAGGTCACGCCTCACTGCGCACACACTAAAGAACAAGAGTGTGTGCAAAAGGGGTCTAGAAAAAAAAAAAAAATGATAGTGGTCTATCAAGGAATGAACCCGATGGCTGCTTAACCCCCGTCCTGTTTCACAGTGGGCGTAGAGGGGGGCAAATAAACCCACCCACACACTGTTGTACTCCCTTTCAGTCCCTCCCACGACGATTACGCCGCCCACCCTGACCGACTGTTCATTATTTATTTAGCTCACAGGCTAAACTTAGCCCAGCTCCATTCAGGGATAGGACACTGGGCAATGGTATTAGTAGCAGGGTCAGTATGTTCACCTTTTTGGTTAATATGAATTTTCCGACAGCTTAATATTATTACAGGTTATAGGTAGGTGGATCGATTGAGGTGTCCTTAAAAATGTTTAAAGTTACACATTTTCTCTATAAAGTACTGTATGTGTAACAATGCCCATCTAAGATCACAGGGTCCTTATCCCTTTTTTCCGACTGCAGCTATCTGTTCTTAGCTTACGTTTAGCAAAAGCGGTTCTGTGTTGAACAGTTTATGCGGGAGGAATGGGGTGTGGGTGGTGACGCCATGCTCATCTGTACGTTTTATTTTGTTTCTATTTGTTAGGTTATAATGAAAATAGTAAAAGTAAGGATAGGTCTGCTATAAATAGAGTCCATACGCCAACCCAAGAAAGCTTATTTATGCGTATCTGAAAAAATGCACACAATTGCACATGCATTATAAAGGAGCTTAACAGAGGCTGCAATGATTAAGCCAAAGGTGAATTAGTTGCACATTCCATCCAGCTCCTACAATTGATTGCAGATGTTACATTGACTGACAATGTTCCATCATTGATTGTTGTAAGAGTTATTCAGGAAATGTTAAGGCCAATCTAATTTTAGCTGGTTGAAAAGTGGACCATAAACCATAGCAGCAGTATGTCCTTAAATTCAGCATGTCTTATGAGAAAGAGGCAAGGAAACAAAGAAAAAAAAATGATTTTCTTGATTTGGGTCATGGCTTGTAATTAGGGTGCGATGGTGGCTCCTCATCTCAGACCAGTTGAGAACCACTTATGTAAACAATCGCGGGAGTGAACGAGAGTTAAAGTGATGTCAGTTCTTCTCCCCTGGAGATGAACAGGCTTGTTGTGTTTACATTCCACTCTCCTGCCGCCTGGCTCCTCCCTGATCCATCGCAGAGCTCCACTACACAAACAGGGACTGCCTTGTGACCTGTGACCTCCCGTGCCACAGGCATGTCCAACTCACAACACAAAAACAAGTTTGACTCGTTCACCTCAATTTCTGCGTATGGTCAACATGACCTTCAATTGAATTTCTCTGGATATTTTATAAAAGATGCCTCCTGTAAATATATCAAAGAAGGAGTTGTGTAACTACGCTGCCTCAAGTAAATTTTACGCACTTTTATTGACAAATTTTCAATTTTTCAAGTACCAAGATCTTGAGTAAACCGTGAATATATCTGTGGCTCTAAACAATATGTGGGTAAATATTTTTATGATGAATCTCTCCCCATAGTGATGTTAGGTATAATTACATATATGGCTTACATTTTCAATTGCAGGAAGTTCTTCCCATTAAAATGTACCACTGGGAAACACTAACCCTAATTTTTTTGCACTGTCTATAATAAATGTCCATAATTGACCCGCAATCCTTGCACAAATGCACTTCACAGTGCATGGTTTAGGTGTAGTAACCCATAGGAGGTCAATCCCTTACAAACTAAATTAGTAGCAGTTAGACATAGGGGAGGAAATGCAACGACAGAGCGAAGAAACCAGAGAGCAGTTTCTGCGTCATTTTTAATCAGACTTGTAAAGAAACATGACAAAAACTTCAAGCACTTCACCCAAATTTCAAGCACTTTTCATCCCTTCAAAACACATGACAGTTCAACTACTTTCAAGGATTTCAAGTACTCTCTCCTTTTATTGCGCTATTTTTAAAATGCACTTTTTTTCTCATTGCATTACAATTGTAAAATAGGCCTCTAATCGTTACGTTGTAAATATTTTGCCTATCTTGAGTGTTTTATTAGAATTGTTCTCTTTAAAGTTTTTATCACGTGTTTACCTTAGAGGGCCATGTATAATCTCCTGGCATACAATGTTTCACTGCGTTATCAATGACAATAAATTTAATCCAATTCAATTTGAAAACGGAGTATATTATTTTTCACTTAGCCCACTGAGGAAAAGGACTCCAAGTTGATGACTCACACAACCCTCATTTTTTTTTTCATACCGGGTCTACTTTCACCATAAAATATTAATTGGAAAAGGCTGAGACACGCTGGCTTCGCGCAGCAGCTCGAGACAAAACAAGCTGCTCAACAATGTTTAATCCTGAAGTGAACGTAAGCCTTCTTACCTTCAAGCTAAATTGGGGATAGGTTGACTTTGTTTTTATCTGCGGCTGGAACATCCCGCCCCAGTGTACTCTCAAGAGTTATGTATCACACTCACTGTGAGTGAGCAGGGCTGTAGGGGAGGGGTGGACGGGACAGGTGAGGGCAAGAAAACAAAGTGTTCTTTTCCTCTGTTGTGTGTCATCAAAGAGTCACATTTGGCTGATTTGCAAGAGGTGCACTCTGTACTTTTTGAACTTTGTCATGAAAATGCATTCGAGAGGGGGCAGGGTGTGCTTATAGAAATAAAAGATTATGCCAGGGCTTTCCGTTTTCGTACTTCTCGTGATCACAGCACCATGTTATCAACTCTGATTAATTTTAGATAGATAGATAGTTGCTAACAGGTAATTGGTAGGAGTTGGCGGATAAAACCGAATATCGATACTGTGCAAGGACTTGGATTAGATCATTAGTATTAGGGTTCTTGCACCTTTTTCATGGCCCAATGTGCCGTGCTCCATGTGCTGTGTTAATCATAATAATGAACTAACTCAAGAAGGAAGGGTTCAATCATTCAATGATCATGACATTTCCAAGCAAAAATCATCGGTATTGATTCACTTGGATCTGATCAATACCAACTGCATCACCCACCCCATATTCATTAGGAGAACTTCTGGTGCAAGTAACCAAAGTAGCGCCGGCTCATGGCGGTATGAAAAACAACAGAAAATACACATCCGTGCCAAATAAAGCATGTGTGTGTCAACCAAGGAGGTGAGGGGGGACTGCAGAGTGGTTGTGGGGGTAGGTGTAGGTTGCGTCACATGATTTCTGCAAAACAGAAAGCGATGCCTGGAGAGAAAAGGGCGGAGAATCGGAGGGGAGGGCGGATGCAAAGTAAAAACAGGGGGAAGGGTTTGGTGTAAGGCTTCTTGAACACACCCTCTTTCTCCCTCCACCACCATCCTCCACTACCACCTTCTCTCTGTTGTTGTGACAGATGGTGGCCGGTCATTAGCGTATTGTCACTCTCCTCCTAAAAGAGCCAGATAACCAGTGAGTGCTGCTTGGCGGGGCAGGTGCAAATACTCCTGACTGAACCTCCTCCCCCAATGCCAGCCCCTTACCACGCAACACACACGGCCCCTCTCGACCATCTGCTGGCGGCTGCGCATATGCAGACAGGAAGACGCACAAAGTGGAACGGTGTGTGCGCCGGGCTTCTAAATTCGGCAAGGCATGGAGGGAGTGAGTCAGATTCTCCCCTAAATGCGACCATGCAAAACGGCTGTTACAAAATGGGGTGGGCGCAGGGTGGGAGGTTAAATGGATGAAAGGTGGCCGCAAAAGAAATATGGACAAAGTAATCCATACGCTTTCACGATATGGCTTGCTGAATTTTGCTGTAGTTCAAAGGTCACCTAACTTGGGCTGAGACGATTAGTCGATGTTGCCTACAGAGACCCCTCGCTACTGTACGCATAGCCTCGGTTATCGCTGGTTCACTGCGTCGCGGCATTTGAATTGAATTGTCTTTGTTCTCATGGATATAGAAAGTATTGTGCATTGTGTTCTGAGCAGGAAAAACACAGCAAATGCTATCATGGGGGTAGGAAAAAGGGAGGGCTTTGTGTGTTGGCTGGTTGTCAAACAGCAAGGCAGACGCATAAGTCAATGTCCGACACACCCTACTTTTCTCGGAGGGCTCTGGCCCCAATTAACCGCAATAACCAAGGGATTACTGTAGTCCGTTATCAATTTCATCGTCAACTATTGCCGTCAGACATGTTTTTTCAACATCGAGAGGCATCTCTACATGACTAGAATCTCTGCTGAGATTTGTGCAAGCGCAATAGATAGCTTTCCTGTCTAGAACGGCAACAGAAATAGCGGTGTCAACATCAACTGAGCATAACAAAAGTTCCAAAGTTTTGAAACAGTTTAGCCTGGATACGGACAATTAAAAGTAATGATGTCTTTATACAAGTTTGTGTGTCTGGCCATCATAGAAAAAGGGGAAGAAGTTTAGAAATGGCCACCATATTTCACAAGCATTAAGGTAGGTTACACTTAATGCAAAAATCACCCCCCAAAAACTGACACAGCATTTTTCGTTCTGCCGATTCAGCAGTTTACCAGAAATACTTCTCTACCAGACCACAACACGTGTGGCCAGGATAACAATCTTTCACAAGCGATGAAGTAAGTCACTTATGAGGTAAAATGCCCACACACAAAAAAAAGTTGGCTCAGCACTTTTGTTTTTTTTTAACTCAGGATTTTTTTCGAGAAAGACATTCCATTTTCCCAGGACAGAAAGACATTGAACATCAACAACATTTTTGACAGGCAGTCAGATAGATTTCCCTGGATGTGAAAACTCTCAAAAAAGCTGAATATGCATTCTATTGTCTCAGCCCGGAACAAGTTTGGCCAGGATCATAATATTTTACAAGCAATCAGGTAGAACACAGGGGTGATAATGCCAATGACTGTGCCAAAAATGAAAATGCCCCAGCCATTTTAGTTTTATTTACTGTTCTACTGCTGCTAATGCCTCTTTAGGATATACAGGGTCAGAAAATGTTTGATTGAAATTAATGTACGATTTATATGCCTTTGCTTAAAAAAAAGGGACAGAAGTTTGCATAAACTTGTATGTTGCTACTGGTTAAGCACACGTGTCCAATTTATTTTTATTTTGTATGAATCCACAAAATGCTCAAAAAATGATGCATTTTTCAGCATACCTATTTGCATGTGTTTCCTTATCATTCGCCACATAATTAGATCGATTTCATGCAAAACGCATGCAAAAAAATAATAAATATCCAATATATCAAATAGTAGGTGACCAGTTGACAAATAGTCATTCATTGTGGCACTATTTCTCTGTAGTTCAAAGGTCACCAAACTGACATTGCGGCGGGGATAGGAGGCATGCCTTTGAAGGCCAAATAGACGAGCCGCTGCGGCAAAAACAACCCGCAGCCAAATAAAAGTGACAGAGTCTGAAGAGAAACCAAAGAGTCCATATATAGCGATATAGAATCCACCCTTTCTTCATACGCATTCACATAAAGAATTGAATTTTAGAACGGCAACTGCCTTTCTCCACACATTCATCCCGCAACCCTCCTCCCCCGCCCCCTTGGGGTGACTGCAAATGCCAAATGAGGACACGGGATTTAAGTTCCGAGTGGTTCAAACTGACACACAAAAGGGAATGTAAACTACGGGCCTGGTCGGCGACAACTCGAAAACGTAACGAAGCTTGCAGATGGCGATGCCTCAACTGTTCCTTGATGGCGCAGAAGAATGTATTTATTTTCTGCGGAAAAGGCTCAACTCGCAGTGGCTGGTTCTCAGGGGTAAATTTATATGACAAGAACTAAATAAAAAATGCAATTCAGAGCGGTTTCAGGGACATGGGTGATTATGTCATAAAAGCTTGCAAAATGAGAGCCAAACCTGAAAATGACAATTAGTTTCTTCAATTACATTTTTTTTTAAATCCGTTTCATCAGTAAAAGGTTTGCCAAAACAGACATCCAAACTTTATTAATTGAACCCTTGCACCATTGAGTTGTCTTATAGTTTTGACAAACACAGCGTAAAATGTGCAAGCACTAAAATTTTATTAAATAATTACATTGTTAACTTAAGTTTTTTTTAAAAAATCTATCATAACTGTTTCAGAACAGAAGCCAAGAGTGTTAAAGCAAAATAAGAGCAATGCAACAGAAATATAAACACTGTATAACAATGTCAACAAAACAACTAAAATATCCTGCCCATTTCACAATCTTTTAAAGATTCCCTTTAAAGTCCCTTATTGGCTCTGTTGCTCTCTGCAAGGTGAGAATTGTTGGTGTGTTTATGTCAATTTGTGGTGTTGCCACAGAAGCAGACCACTTTACTACACAAATTGCACCCGGTCTTTTCCTTTTCTGTAGTTGGAAAAAAAGTTCACGCTGCGCTGCACTCCATATTTCTCTCTGTCATATTTAGATAAAGGTAGGCATATCTTTGCCCTCTCTTTTGCCTGGTAGGCAGGTTGTAACAGCAGGTCAGATAGGAAGAGTTGCTAAAAGTGGGTCTGTCAGTCACATACATAAACTTGGAGAGTGGCTGAGGGCGCTGAGTAAGAGATAGAAGGACCAGGCCATCTACATAAAGAAGCATTGTTTTAAGGAAATTGGTGAAGAAACAAAGTATAAATCCCAGGACAATGTAATTGATATAATCCAAGGCCTTGTTTAGTATCGATGAGATTGATATTTGTATCGCTCTGCACAGACTCTATAATGGACAACAAAAAACTTGCAGAATACAAGGGTCATTTTAATAACCAAAGTAATTTGTGTTCAGGGTTAAAAGAAAATAATTCATCAACTTAATAAAATACTGTAGTTACTTCACTTTTAAATATTTAAAAAGACATACAGTCGGTGTATTAAAAATGATGATTAGGAGAAAATATCCCATAAGTGATGAGAATTTATAATTGGCAGCAAATGGGCTTCTGGTGTATTATTTGGACATGAATGCACTAAATCGAATTCCAAAACCCCCAAAAAATAGCTATAGGCACCATCTTGTGAACAAAAAAAAGGAGTTTAATCATAAAAAAATACAATATTAAAAAGGTTAAATTTGGAAAATATATTGCTGTTTATGTTGACTTAGTTATTACTTTGGCTTTGTTCATACACCGTCAGCAAATATTAAAGCTAAGTAAAGCACAAATCTTTAGACAGGCAGTTTGAGCCATAGGTTGTTTGTGAAGTTGTTCTCAAAAAAGAGAAGGAAAAATATCCCCATCCCCCTTTAGTCTTCTATCCTGCCAGGTTAGAAAAACAAGTGAGCATTCACCTCTCCCAGCAACCTTTGCACACTGCCCCGCATTCCAGGCCTGAAACCCGCTACCTGACAATTGATAAACAACTGACTCACTTGTTTTTCTATGGAAGCCAATGACTTGCACACAGCTACGCCAGAAGCGTCAGAGCAGACACAAAAAGATGCACCAGCCGACACTGCACAACCATTTAGGGAAAGGATGAGTGGTCATCGTTTTGGCAAATCTTTAAATGTTATAACTCGGTAAATTAATTCAAATCAACCTCCAGTGCATCATTCTAAATGTTTGTATATGAATGTACGGGCTTTGTAGATAGAAGTAGGTGGCAAGCAGGTATTTTCAGCTCTCTCATCAGCTGCACCGCTTATCCTCAGTAGGGTGGCAGGGGTGCTGGAGTCCATCCCAGCAATCATCGGGCAGTGGGCAAGGGACACCCTGAAATGGTTGCCAGCCAATCGCAGGGCAGCAGGTATTTTATTTGTTCTTATTTATTTTAACATTTATTATTTTAAACGTAAAATTTTTCGAAAATGTGTTCAGTTTAAAATTTCAGAAGAACATTAGAAGACTTGGATAACATTTTCTTAATATTTCTTAATTTCTATTATTTCGCATTAACTTTTTTTTAAGTTTAACAAGTCGGAAGGTGGTATTGAAAAGTGGCCGAGGGGGATAAAAACCTATTGATATACTTAGTTTTAGAGGGACATTGTGTATTATTTAGTGCTACCATAGTGGTTAAAATAAATAAATTTATTTAAAAAACAATATTGATGGCAATATTGAAGCAAAAGTACCATATCTGTGCATTGTTTGTTATTGCAACATCCATTGCAGCCTGTACATCCTGGAAGGAGGATTACCTCGAGTGCTTTCATTTTTCCAATGTTAAAGTTTTTGAGTTTTTCCTTGCCCTCATGTAGGTTTTAGAACAGGGGGTGCTGTAATAATAGTCTGTGGTCTATGCAGCCCTTGTGATTAAGGGCTATACAAATAAACATGACTTGTCTTGGAGCATTCTGCACTGCTACAGATGACACAGTGACAGGGTCTATAACTCAGCAGCCAATAGGAAAGCAGAAACAACTTGAAGCATAAATGTCTATCTTGATGAAGAATAATAAGGAGAATTCGGGAGTTTTGTGTTTTACAATCACAACTTTGTCACTATCCTGCTCAACTTAGATGAAAGGCTGAGCTCTACTTCATATCACTCTGCTGTGAAATTTCTCATTGTGTCATAGGTGTGACAAGGGGCTGACTAATCCTATCTAAACATCAATGCCTGAACCTCACAGCAATGTTTGGAACAATTTCCCTCAGTCGCTCTGACACCTAAAACGGATGCATGTGCGTGACCAACGTTGATACAATACGCCATGTAATGTTGTATTGCCCTCCTTTTGTTACGTAACATAGGTTGCCATGTTGTTGAGAAACAAGCTGTAAAGAATGCCACATTCTTCTCGATTAGACACACAAAAATATACTCTGATTAGCAGTGGTTTTGAGCTAAGTCAGTACAGCAAGTCCAGAGACTCTGAGTCCCGGCTTCAGGCAGGAACACCACATTCTCACAGTTCTTCACAACTTTGGAATGAAAATGAGCCCAGCGCTGCTAGGCAACGGTGAGTCAATCTGCAGAGTACACAGAAGCGCAACGACAGATCCTGCTCTAGTAATGACAACACTCCCCTAATGAATGAAAGAATCCTGAATGAATGTGTATACAACATGTAACAGCACTCACCTTTCACGGCAGCAGCAGTCGTCTCCTTGAATCCGAGGCTGGCGTAGGGGCTGGCGTTGAAGCCATTCATGCCACCCTTGCAGCCGCAGGCCGCCTTGAATCTCAGGAGGCCGTCGCAGCCCCCCAAGCGGCACCCTCCAAGCGTACCCTCCATCAAGTTTAAGGCAATGTAGTTGAGTCCGTTTTGATATCCTGTCGACGTCTCCCTGCACATCGGGTTACCGCTGTTGTAGTCCTCATCGGGTCCCTCCGAGTCCCGCACGCCATGAGATACGTTCTCCACCGAAGCCGAGCTGTGGCGCTTGTTGTCGTGGGCGAAGGACGGGCACACAGGTGTGACAGTGGTAGTAGACGAGAAGGTCTCTGAGCTATGCGGCCGGCGTCCCTGAGGGTCAGCCCGAATGACTTTAGCCCCCTGGTGTGGATCTGCAAGGGGTACATTCGACAAGGGGGGCCCGAGGAGAAACGAATCCACTGGAGCCACTGCTATCCTGTCCACAGCAAGGCTGCTGTCAAGACTCAGTCTATGGAGGCCAGTAGTGGGACTGCTAGCAAGGGGGGTGTCATCTGTGGCGTCAAGTGGGCCACAAGTAATCTCAGTGTAGTCATCTTTGACTGAAGGTGGCTGACCCGCCAAACTCACATGACGCTGGAGAGAATATTCATCTACCACCATTCTCAGGTCCCCCTGCCCCTTGATGGCTTCAACCCCATCCTCTGGGTTCAATTTTCTAACAGGGAGGTTAACCACAGTTTTAGGCGAGTCAAGGCCCACATTAACATAGTCCGAAAGTGGTGAAGATGCTTTGTCGGCACACTTTGAGCCTTGAGCAAGTACCTCCGTTTCAGTGGACGTGCTGCCGAAGTCGATGTTGATATACTCCCCTGGACTGCGTGGCTCAGAGGGCAACGGGTGTTCACTCATACATGGTAAGGTTCTGAGTGAATCCAGAGCCAGGCGAGTGGGTCGACACGCCCTACTCCTGTGCGCAAGACCATCATCACTCCTCGCGCCTCTGAGAGCAGGGGAAGCAGATAAAGGTGCGCCAGCTGTCACAGAATCTCCTAAAGAGACAGGACAGTAGTTGGACTCCTCTTCAATACGCTGCCTCTGTAAACACATCACCACATATTGGTCCGTGTCAGCTGACCCGTTCCGCTGCATTTGGCCCTTGAGTGACTGTGGCAGGGTATTGGGAGAATAAGGTTGTCTGTGTTGTTGATCTCCAGAAGAACTGAAGATTTGGTCTCGGGATGTAAGAGACGACATGTGGTCCCCAGGAGACATTTTCAGGTACTCTCCATTGACCAGTTTGCCGTCGGTACTCTCCATTGACATTTTGATGCCACACCACATGCGCATGTAGCCGTTATCCTCGAGGGAAACACTACCTGGGGAGTCTGTGTGCGGGGCCAGCCCAGCTGCAGAGGAAGGGTGCGATCGGGGGTTGATGATCTGTTTTGGTGCAGACACACACATGGGGCTCATAGGCATGTAGGGATCATTCTTAGCTCCTGATGTATGTTGTGCCACGCCTGGCATCATAGGCATGTAACCACTGTCGCCCTGGAGTCCGTTAGAGCCCACCCGGTTCTCATCTTGAAAGGTTCCTTTCGGAGAAGCAGTGTGACACCTACGGGAAGACCCGCTTCCACTAGTATAAGTTGCCCTCATTAACGTGTACTCGTCAAGGGAAGCAGATGACACTTGAGGGAAACACCTCTGCTGGCGGGGGGTGGTCAGAGAGTACGTCCGTTTCCGATAAGCCTTGTCCAACTCAGGGAACCAGCGATAGCCATTGTGATTATGTTGCTCCATCACCATGTAGCCGTCAAGCCTGCTGCCCTCCCGCGAGGGGGGAGTATCCGCTCTTAGAGACTCAGGCGTGTTGCTGCCGTACGTGAGAGGCAGCCGGAGATCGCGTGTGTCGGCAGGGCTGCTGCTGTACTCTTCGCAAGATATGAAACCGGCGTCACTTGGGGATCCTGAAAAGGAAGCGCTACAGCTGGAGGGGCGCGGAGCGCTGCTGTCTGGACACGAGGACAGGCTCACAAGACTGGGGGCGGCCATCGGCGGGGAATGAGAAAGAGGCATGGACATGGACTTACTGTGCTGCAGGGAAGAGGATTCGAACGTCCGGCACGGGCGCGCCGTGATTGTATGAGACCTGCTCAGGAGGGTGCGGTGGGCGCCTGGACTAAGGGGGCTCCCATTCACCGACATAGGGCGTGTCATGGTGCCGTCGCCCTCGCTCGCCGTGCGTATCCGACAGGAAGAAAATTTACTCACGGGAGATGTTGTAGCCATGCTGTCAGTGCGCGACCTCCGCAAGAGGCCGGTCTGACTTGGGGGCAGGTGGTTTAAGTGCCGCCTCGTGGGCACAGAGATGGGGTTGGTACCTGATGACTGGCTTTTGCTGCGAGGGCGAAATTCGGACAGCTCCTTCATAGCTTTCATGGCTTCCAAAATCGTTTCGTGGATGTTCTGGGCCACCACAGAATCGTCAGCTTGCATCCACAGCTCGCCCGGTCCGGTGGCGGCGGAGCGACCCACCTCGATGAAGAAGAAGCTGTCAGAGTGGCCGCACCTTCGGATATTCATTAGCTGCAGGATGACCGAAGCCACGTCAGAGTTGAGTTTCACAAAACTGATAGTCCGACTTGATAAACAGAGTCTGTACACGCCGGTCAAATTTCTGCTCTGGCCCAAGCCTTTGGACTTCATCATGACCTGCCATACCTCCTTGTAGGTGGCATTGACCGGCGTAATGACGCCGTAGCTCGCCTCATCAAAGCCCACGAGAGAGGATGCGGAGTTGGACGCCGACCCGTCGAACAACCTTCCCTCCGATATCAAATCCGTCAACACGCGGTACCATGCCTCCTGTTCAGCCTCGCTGTCGGCGGCCACAGCAAAATATTCGTCCTTGGTGTAGAGCGCGATGAGAAATTTGTGCTTGGCGTCCGCTCGCTTGTTGACGTTCAGGCAGCAGTCCAGCTGGACGACCCGCTTAGCCGCAGACTTGTTCCTCCATTTCTTCTCGCTCTCGTAGTACTCCAGCCGGGCAGGGCAGCCCTCGGCAGGCTCCCTGAGCACGAAGAATCGCTTGTGCCCATGTTTGTGCTTCCTCAGGTAGCCGCACTTCTTCACCCCGGCGGCCGGTAGTGGGGGTCCGGCGTCGCTCGGCGGACTCGCCATACCACTCTTCAAAGACTTACTCGGAAGAAAAAGAGGAAGACTCGGAGGAAACACTAAAGTAGTTCCTTCTTTCTTTTCTTTTTTAAGCTTTGGCCGTCCTCTCGCTTCCCCCGCGACTGGGTGATAAATAACACATGTCTGCCGCTGCTTCTGCTAGCGCTAGTGTCGGTGACTGGGGAGGGGAACAACATGTGACCATTTACACACTCTGCTGGGGGAGGAAGAGGAGGGAAAGGGGGTGGGGGTTTACGCACACAAGCCGGTGGGCGGGGCCGGCGCAGCTCATTGGGCTCATTGGTGGGTTGTGAGTGAATAAGAGAAGGGCGGAAAAGCTTCCCTACTGCCGTCACTATGCCCCCTTCCGACCTGTTTGAGCTTTGTCAGGGATCCTTTTCACTTATTTATAGCCGAGCAAACATTCTGCTGCTTCTATAAGAACTCCCGTTTGCGTCATTAAAGCACTTTGATCATCTGTCTTTTACTTTATTAAGAAATCCGCATGCAAAGAGATTCAATCAATCAATGTAATAAGGAATCGATCAATAAATCAACCAATGGATCTAACTGGTTTATTAGCATTTCCTTTCATTGGCGTTGACATTAAATTAGAGATAGTTAAAAGAAGGGCCAATTTTGATTGCATTACACACAAACAACCCTTGAACATAACGTATGTGATATCTCTCTCTCTCTCTCTCTCTCTCTCTCTCTCTCTCTCTCTCTCTCTCTCTCTCTCTCTCTTTCTCTCTCTCTCTCTCTCTCTCTCTCTCTCTATATATATATTATATTTATATATATCTATCTATTTATCCATCCATCCATCCACCAAAATACGTCTTAAAATGAAAATAATGATTTGCCCTCCGGCAAGCAGATGATTTTATTATTGTAAGTTTTATTGTTCTTGCTTTAGTCGATACATAACAATAAGATATAAAATATCTCATTAAAAAGATGAAAATTTAAAGTCACTTGCAGTTGAGCAATAATTCTGCCATGTATTCATCCATCCATCCATCCTGGCCACAAACAATGACTCCGGCTATAAACTCTCATCATTTAAATATTTTGAGTTCACAGCTATCAATGAAAAATAATTCCCTGAAAGACATGCTAGTGTGATTTAGTACTCTTGTACTTATTTGTTGTTGTGTCCTACTCATATGAAGTACAATGTATTATTATTATCATCATTATTATTATTATCATTGATATTATTGTTATCATTATTATTATTAGTAGTAGTAGTATTATTATTATACTATATAATATTTACCGAGTGATTTAGTACCTGGTACGGCCATAGATAGATAGATAGATAGATAGATAGATAGATAGATAGATAGATAGATAGATAGATAGATAGATAGATAGATAGATAGATAGATAGATAGATAGATAGATAGATAGATAGATAGATAGATAGATAGATAGATAGATAGATAGATAGATAGATAGATAGATAGATAGATAGATAGATAGATAGATAGATACTTTTTCCCTGAAGGGAAATTCACATTTCCAGCAGCATCCCTGAGCTGAGAACAATACAATAATAAAGCAAAAAGAATACAATATACAAATACCCAGTGTGACGTGCAAATGCCCACTGTAGCGTGTTATATAGAATATCTAAATAGTGCCACACAGAATACATATTGCAATAAAATTCGGTAATATGCAATGTAGGTGGTGTGGTTTAATGTGGGCTTTTACTCTGCCGGGTAGAGTTAAAGAGCCTCATGGCATGAGGAAGAAAAGATCTCTTCATGTATAACATTCTGTGTTTAGGCCGGACACAGCCCATTGGATGAGTTAATCTGACTGGACATACATTTCTGAGTATGTAAAAAAATCAAGTGTTTAGGCCATTTTTATAAAAAGTTTTTGCCCGTCCTTCGCCCACGACAACAAGTGATTTTTAAAATACAAGCAACCAAACGCTTTAGTATGCCCAGCCTGTTTGTTTGATTGCAATGAACCAATCGGATTGCAGAAGCACTCCTAAAACTTTTATTTTGTAATTATTTTTCATCCATTTCAAACCAATATGACATTTAAGGCAAAAATTATGTTTTTCATAGCTCTCACTTGGGTTTGTATAGCGTGGTGGGTTGGTTCAGGTGTAGAACTGCATCCACTCGACTCGACAGTTAACTCATTCAATGGCAAACGAGAAAATATTGTTTCTTTGGTGATTTGTGAATGATTGTGTTATACTTGGAAAAAATCCCTTGTCATCCATGAGTATATTATGTAGGGCGGGCTACTAAAGTACATTGAATGATAAAGCATTATACTGAAAAACTACAGTAAAAATGATAAGTTGATATTTTTTCCCTTATCTGGCCCGCCTGAGAACAGAAAGACTGAATCCGGCTCCAGAGACAAATTGAGTTTGACATCTTTTGCCCATCAATGCTGAGGTCTGGCTCTGAAGAACGGAATGACGATTTCACGCCGAAAAACAACTGAGACCATAGGATGAAGGTGCTGTATCTCAATCAGAACAGGAGGCTTCTCCAGTTACTGGTAACTATGGAAACCAGTACTATCTTTTTCATGTTGCAGGGCTAGCTCCTATCCCAAAAACCACCCTGGAGAGAGATGGGCAGCACCAGGCTTTACTTGCCCAAGACACATCACAGGAAGTGCTTCCCTGATGATCCAGGTGGTTGAGGGTTATGTAAACCGTCAACTGTGAACACAAGCTTACATAAACCTTACAAACCATTGCCTAATTCTTTTATAAGGACCAGTTTTACTAGATTATACAAGTATCCCCTGTTTCCCCCCCACCCACATTCCGAATATCAGTCTGTCCGCGTAATGGAGGCATAGTCCAAATATGGTTGTGAGTAAAAGAAAAAAAAAAGATGATGTCAGGAATATCCATGCGTCAGAGTCTGGCAGCTTGCGCACACAGCGAGCAAGTGCGGGAGCCAGCTGGGTACTACGACGTGTTCCGAATGAGGATGAAGATGAAGTAAAAATCTTGTTTTTCTCTTATTAAAATTATCTTTATATTTGACAGGGTAGCTCAGGGTTGTCAAACCCCGTTTGGCTCTTGGGGCCTGATCCAGACTTTCTGTTCTGTGTGATAATTAAAATAATTTCTTCCCCAATTTTTTAGCTTTGTTTTTCAGTATTATGCTTTATCATTCAGCCAAGATGAGTAACCTGCCCTACATACTATATTCACGGATGACAAGGGATCTTTTCTGAACACAAGACATTTGTTCTCAAACAATGGGGAAAAAGATTTTCATATTCGTCATTGAGTGTGTTAACTGGTTTATTTTAACAGAGGTATGTCCAAAGCCCAACCTAAGAGAAATTTTTGGCCCGTGATCAAATGTTTACTGGCCTATCGCCGCTGTCATTGAATTATTAATTGGTGGCCTGACAGTATTGTTGACCTCAATACAAAATACATTTGTACCAAAACAACCCATCACCATTTTACCAGATAATGCCAGCAGCCCTTTGGCCACCTTGACTTTCTATGACAATTTAAGCCCACCTCATTTCCAACATGGCGACTTTGAATAAAAAAGGAAGGTTGACTGTGAGGGCCACCGCTTCCAGGAAAAGTGGAAATAAAAATATTTTTTCAACAAAATCCAAAACAACAGCGTCTGCCTAATTTGTCAAGAGACTCTGGCTGTTGGGCAGCACGGCGGCGCAGTGGTTAGCGCTTGTGCGGCACAGTTCATGTCATGGGAACCTGTCGTGGGTTCAAATCCAGCTCCAGACTTCCTGTGCGGAGTTTGTATGTTCTCCGGGCACTCCGGTTTCCTCCCACGTTCCAAAAACATGCATTTCAGGTGAATTGGCCGGTCCAAATTGTCCCTAGGTGTGAATGAGCGAATGAGTTGTCTGTCCCTGTGTGCCCTGCGATTGGCTGGCAACCAGTTCAGGGTGTCCCCTGCCCACTGCCCAGAGATGGCTGGTATGGGCTCCAGCCCCCCCGCGACCCTAATGAGGATAAGCGGTACGGCTGATGAGATGAGATGAGACTCTGGCTGTTTTAAAAAATACAACATCAAGAGGCACTGCCGACTAAACATGCTCCCTATAAAAAGATAACTGAAAACCAATGCTGCAAAAAGGTGAAGCAACTGGAAGTTTTTTTAATAGCACAGCAGCGCCTTTTCACGAGACCCCTGCGAGTCAAATGAAAAGGCAACAAAGGCAAGATCGCCACGCTGATCGCCACGCTGATCGCCAAGCACTGCAGACTGAGGGTGAATTTATTTAAGACAATTCAAGCAATGCCAGGCTGGATAGTCGGCCCTGACACATTTTCAATTTACTAAAACTGGCCTGGTTTCTTAAACGTTAGGACACCCCTGTTTTACGGTTCACTGAATGCAGTTTTAGCCCCGAATCAACTCTCCACGCTATAAAAACCTAACATTGCCCTCTCGCAGCCAGCGAGAGCATTTGGTTTGCATTTATTTAAGAAAACATTACTTTTGATCAAAATTACGAAAAGCATTGTTTCTCAAGTCTTGACCAAAAAGTGGGTCGTGGACCTGTTTTAGTGGGCCGCAAAATTATGCTAAGGGAAAAAACCAGAGTGTCAATTAAATTCCTTAACAGTAGATGGCAACAATGATCTGCAGATGCAAATTAAAACCTGTGATTTCACACCACAGAACAAGACCACTTATGCTTTCCTTCCACATGTGGAGCATTGCCAGACACAGGTAAGAGTGAAAAATATATTAAATATAGAATTTTTAATCTCGTAAACAAAGGAGGAAAAACATTTTCAGTGATTTTTTTGTGCAATATACTGTAAATATGTCGTTAACTGGACATTTTCATTTCATGTTTGAGGATGTTGAGTCTGTAAGAAAAATCTGAAGGTACTGAGCTAAAGCGTTTCTGAAAAGGAGAATGTGTATTGTTCGACCACTAGATGTCACTATATGGTGTAGTGCAAGAAAAACAAGTGTTAAAAAGCATGAGCAATAGTCCAAACTAAGGCGGCTCAAAGCGACCAAACCACACCATTTTACTTCTAATTTTTTGACCAACCTTTTTAAGTTTTTTGATCAGATGATAGCCATTTATGCTAACTCCCTTTAGGTTAACATCTTATAATGTAAAATAAAGGTTTAATTCTTGACCTACGACTGTTTTAAAAGACATGTTTATAAGATAGTTTGTGTATTTTTCAACCTTTTTTGAGCCATGGCACATTTCTTTCATTGAAAAAGTCCCTATGACACACCACCATTCAGGATCATTGCAAATCTAGTAAAAGTACATCAAATGAAAGAAGGCTTTTACAAATGAACAATAACTTTTACTAGACCACTGCACAGTACGTTAATTAATTACTATGTATTGCACAGAGGTTGAAAAGCACTGATTTAAATCAATATTGGTTGTTGTTTTTTTATGAATTACTGGTACGTTTTTACCCCAACCACTAGGAGGCAATAAATAGTGAAGTCGGGTCATGTTTATTAGTATAGCAGTTAATCACAAGGAGTCTTAAAGGGCTGCACAGACCACAGACTATCATTACTCCACCCCTTGATCTAAAACCAACATGAGGGCAAGGAAAAAACAAAAAAAACTCTTCTTGGCTCTAGTAGACCAGCATTTTCAAATCGAAGGCTCCGGACCGGAACATAGGGGGAAATTAAATCTTAAAGATATGAGGGAGCAAGTCCATGCATAAAATACATGGTCCCATTAAAAATGCAGCCAATTGAGGGAAAATTATGACACAAAGTTGTTTTGTTTTCCATGGTCATAAATAAATATATTCTACTATTTCTGATTTCAACCAAACGATCATTCAATAGATTTAAGAAGTGGACCTATTTTCTTGATTTGGGTCCAGGCCTGTAACTAGTGTGCGATGTTGGGTCATCAAGTCAAACCAGTTGAGAACTACTGACCTAGAGGCTCGCCTAATTTTTGTTTGTCATACTCAGAAATTTATCGCAGTCCAGATCAAATCGTTCCAACTGGCTGGATGCTGCCCGCCGGCTGTATGGTTCACATTCCTGTAATACAGGGTTCTCAAACTCAGTTGACTTGGGGTCTGTCGGAGTTAGGGTCTGGGTGGGGTTGGGCCCAATTGGGTTTTCCAAAAGAAGTCTTCTAATTAATACAAATACATTGTTCTCAAATATATCTAATATCCTAATTTCCCCGTTTGTCTCCGGCTACGACCCGTTCTTTGACCCCGACCACATTTTGATCTCCTGTCCCAGCTTACGACACGTTTTTTTGACGCCGACAAGATTCTGCTCTCCCGTCCCGGCTAACGACCTGTTTTTCCGTCTACTACACTACGACCTCTCGCTCCGGAAGATCCCCTTCTGCATTCGGAACACGTTCCGATTTGGTGAGCGGCTTGCTTTATTCGTCCAGAAAGCACCGGATTGCAGGCGCTGCCTTTCCTCTATACCTCAATAAACTTGTGATTAACGTTACGCATCTGGGTCCTACTTTTGTTATGGTCGCGACAAATATGTATAATTTGACCACTAGATGGTGCTTTATTGTCGCGTTCAACCGAAAACGAGTGCTAAAAAAAGACAAACTGCAGAGACTTAAAGTGACCATGCCACAACATATGTCTTCTTTTTTGCCCAGCCTTTTGCAAAACAAGAAAGGAAAGGCAAAAAAATGAAATGAAAATACAATAGAATAAAATAAAAAAGTTAAAAGGTGGAAATAAGTTTAAAAAAAGAAATAAAGAGAACATAAGCAGAGAAATAGATGAAAAAGGAGAAAATGGGAGAAAAAGCTAGTTAAAAACAAGGAAAAAAGACAAGGAAAAATACCTATAAGTATTTTAAAACATGGAACTTCATTTCAAGGCTCATGTGATTTTGCTTATTTTTAAAATCAGGATTAGTCTTTTTAAGAATGATATTATTCCCACTAGGAAGTGCTTAATTATACACACTGTCCCTTTAGACTCTTTTTAAAGACTGGGCCTTAAACTATCTCCCCGTGAGCCGCAATTGGCCCCGGGCTGCGAGTTTGAGTAGGTGGTAATAGGAGGGCGTGGAAATGTTTCTTTATTGGGATGGAAAGGGTTTGTGGACCGACCAAAATGGAATAGCGCAGCACCGCTTCAGTGACATCGTTTTTACTTCATTAATTGCGTGCAAACGAGATGTCACAGAAACAACCCCCCACCCGCTTTCTATGTGTCCCAGCCCCCATGAACGCCTCACACTTCCCTCTTTATTACATTCCCATTTTTCCTGTCTGGGGTTTGCTGGCTCAGCACCAAACCATGCCTATCTTTGCCTTTTCAGACACAAGGTCGATTATCATGCCCCGGCGTGGGTCAAACATGCCACCGAGAAGCGATGAGTTGACTAGAAGCCACCAAAGGGAAGCAGACTTAAATGTGTTTGGAATAGTACGGTTATTGGATGTAATATATCTTTAAAGGGACAGTGTGTATTATTTAGTGCCTCCTAGTAGTGAAAAAAAACTCAATTAGTTAAAAAAAAACAGTATTGATTTGAATAAGGGATATTGTACTACACATGACCACTAGATGTCATAATGAGCAGTGGAGGGGTCTCAAACCTGCAGCCTGGGCGGCAAATGGTGGCCCTTAGACAGTTTGAGGCCCCTGCCTAAATATCAAAGTTTAAAAGGACTGTGTGTAATATTTGACCACAAGATGTAGCTGATTTTGGCCACTAGATGCTGCTGTGTTTTGCTGTGCTACCCCCCCAAAAAAGCCCAAGGAAAAATACAAACTACGGAGACCCAAAGTGACAAAAATGCAGCATTTTAATTTAAAAAATTTGATCAGGCCTTTTAGGTTTTTGGATACCTGTAGCAGAAAGATAACAGACAATTATGTCATCTCTCTCTATTTGAGGCTAATGATATGTATTATCAATATAAATTTCTCGACCTACAAGTATTCTTTTTAAATGCACATTTAAATGACAGTTCATGTATTTTGCTAATTATTGAAATCTGTATTATTATTTTTTTGACGACTGATATTTTTTAACCACTGAATAAAGGGGTGGTAAATTGTCATTTTATAAATGCAACAAAAAACAAATATATTTAGTTGGTGTTCGAGGGTATTTCTTGAACAATATCTCATTTTATCTGCAGAGGGAAGGGAATGTTGTGAATTAATGGCTATGGTATTTATGGAGCAAAAGTGAAAAATGATAACAAATAAAACTGATTTCTTTACCTGCTTTTGTCAGGATCTGGTACACTACTTTCCATCAGAGGGTGCCAATTGGGTTTGGAACTGGGCATAGGTGCGTCCAATCACCACACACCTGTCCTATTTATTCTGGGCCTTTATAATGACATTTTGGACAGCACATTTTTTCATTTTTTTCTACCTCTGTTTGGGATTTTGGTTCATTTTCTCGGTTTGGACATTTTGTTAGTTGTTTCGGGCCCATTTTTTTTTTGTTTTGTTTTGTTTTAAATGTGTTCCTTGTGTTTCCACGACCACATCAGTCTTTTGTTTTGTTTTTTGTGTTGTTTCTAGTTTCTTGTTTGGCCATTTTATTTTCGTCCAGTGCCTCTCAAACATTAGATAGCTAGCTGACCCGCTAGGTTGTTGAGACCGACCATGATTTGGTTTTCCTCCGATCTAAAAGACTCTTGCACACATTATCCAGTTTGAACCAGTTAATGCCGTTTGGTATCACTTAGGCACATTGAAGAGGCTGAGTTGCCACCCACTTGCGTGGGTGGGCGGCCAAGACAGTAAAAGACTAGGCCCTATCTTAGACTAGACAAACTTCCGTGTGATGCTGAAAATGGCTTATAGCTGTGTATTGAATCTCTCTGGCATCCAGTAAATGGTTAAAAAGGAATATGCAGTCTCCTGGTTCTTATTTCTGGTATAGCGAGTATTTAAGATAAAATAGTTGGTCTGAGGTTTAGGCAAATCTTACATGGCCTGTTGTTAGTTTGTTCCTTTATTCTTTGCATTTTCCATTTCCTGTCTTTGTTTCTGGTTTGGACTTTGTCAGGTTTGATTTTGTTTGGACATGTAATTTGTGTTGTTCGTTTTCTATTCTGGTCCTGGTTTTGTCAATAAATACCATCTTATTTCGGGCATTCCTGCCTCGGTTCCTACCTCCCCTCTATAGGGGTCCTCCCCCTAAAACCTGACAGTTTTACTGCATTTCTTTAGATTTTGTGACTGAGGGTGGGATTGGAATTTGCCCGTTACGCTTTCAGTCAAAATATGCCCTGGATTTTGCCACCAAAATGTTACCTCAAAACCAAATTGGATCTTGTCTTCCTACCGTATGGTGCCCATGGAATGAATGTGTTTCTTATTCTGTGCCGTTCAGAGGGGCTAGCTCGTGTTTATCACACTTTCCCCTGCAACATTTGAAACCGTGTTCAACTCAACTTAAGTACTATGATTGCATATCCTGTATAAATAGAAGTCGTGATCCAATAACTCCCAGCAGTATTAACAGCTAGGGTTTCCCTGCCTCCACCACCAGTTCATTCCAGGTCGCTGGTACAAACATGTGACCTAGGATAATGACATTTATGTGATCGATGTTAACAAAATAATTAAATTAAGTGTCTCGATCTAATGGCAGATTCAATGAGTGAGACGTCCCTGCCAGTCTGCATCACCTTGCATGATACCGCAACCCCGGGCCATTACTAGATATCAGTGAGGGGTGGGGGGTCATTTAAAATGCAACTGTTATTACCTGCAAAATTAATTTGCACAGCGCTGACACACGTTATACATAACCAACCGCACATGCAGAAACAGTTTACATCACGCTTCATTATTCAAAATAATAGGCAGAAGAAATGTTATCAATGTCCACGAAACCCTTGTAGCACCAGGAGCATCGCTCACAGATGAATTCATGTTGTTCCAAAATGCGCAGTAATGTTCGTGTTAGTGATGTATTGTTGGCGAACGAAAAGCCTCTATGAGCCGACTTTGAGTGAGTGATGGGAATGAAAGTCGGGAGCCAGCTCCTTTTGAAACGCTCCCTCCCCTCTCTCCTTTTCTCTCTCCCATTATATATTTTTCTATCTTTCTCTCACTCTTTATCTTTAATTTTTTTCCTCTTTCTTTCTCTCTATTTTTCTGTTGTCTTTCTCCTTTTCCCTCTCACTCTCTTTCTTTCTTTCTTTCTTGTTCTCTTTCTTTATTGCTCTTTCTTCCTTGTTCTCCATTCTTCTTTCTTTCTCTTCCATTCTTTCTTTCGCTTTCATTCTTTCTTTCTCTTTCTTCCTCATCATTTCTCTCTCTCTCTTTCTCTTTCTCTCTCTCTTTCTCTCTCTTTCTTCTTTATCCCTCTCAAATTAGTTCTTCAGTGGTCACTATAAGTTTTGTCATCTAACATGAGAAAGTTTAAATTAGGTAGCAGTTCACTGTACATTGACACAATAGAGACTGTTGAAATGTAGTAACATTTTAAACCCGAATTCATTTAATGCAGAACTTTTCATTATTATTGTTAATATATCATATTAGAAACCCCAAAATCTGAGCCGGGCTGAAAGAGCCGTTTCTCTAAAAAGAGCTGAAATTCCTATCACTTCACATTGAAGTAGTCGCGACTTACTGGTCAAATACTGCATCTACAAGTCTAACAATGCACGCAAGTAAATGGTAAATGGTCTGCATTTATATTACACTTTTTAAGTCAATGAAGACTTCCCAAAGCGCTTTACAATGTGCTTCACACTTACCCATTCACACTCACACACCAATAGCGGCCGTGCAGCCATGCAAGGCGCCAACCTGCTTATTGGGGTCATTAGGGATTCAGGGTCTTACCCAAGGACACTTCGACATATAACACGGAGGAGCCGGGAATCAAACCTACAATCTCTTGATCCCAAGACGAGCGGTCTACCTCCTGAGCTAGGGCTACCCATTGTCTTTCTAATAGCTTAGTGATTTCAGAATAAGAATATGATAATGATTTAAAAAATAAAACATCAGGCTTGATGTGGTTGAGACAAAAACCCTTCATGCATACAGGAACAGGCCTCCTATAGCCCACCCATAGTACAGGGATTGGGGGCAGGTGGCTTGAATTCAAAGCAGGGAGAAAGACAATATCTTTTTTTGCATAATCTATGAAGCATAATAATTGTAAATCAACGTTCCATAAAGTCACAAAAAGGCAGAACGTGTGTGTGTGTGTCAGATGAGCAAAGCCCAATAGGAAGCTGACACGCCCTTGCCCTTTCCTTGTGTAGCAACATGAATATTTAGCATTCTTCCAATTCACACAGCATGGCGCATTCATTTACAAGTTAATTAAATGGATGAATGAATCAGATTGACACACTTTTAAATTGGACCTCTGATCTCCTGCGTAAGAACCCATTAGCGTTTTGTTTTTTAATAGCTTCAATAATTTAGGAAAAATGGCAAACGTCAACTAGTATGACAGCCAATCATCGGAGACCGTCGCCAGTTTTACAGTTGAATTAATTCGAATTAAGTTATTTTATTTATTTAAAAGGGGGATGTATTAATACATAAAATAAAAGCTGAACTTTGGTGTACTAAAAATGATGATCAATTGTAATTAATTGTAATTAAAATGTTTTTTTGTGAAAGAAAATACAGCATACATTTATCAAAAGAGACAGTGTGTATTGTTTGACCACTAGTTGTCGCTATATTGTATCGTACAACTGAAAACAAGTCCTAAAAAGCACGAGGAAGAACACAAACTACCGAGAATCAAAGTGACCAAATCACACAATTTTTCTTGGCAAAGTTACATTGCCAAGACATAAAGACAACATTTGAGCAATTTATTCCAAATTTCATCAGATCCATCTTGATTGAGATGAGAAACCTGAAAGGGAGGAAAACCCTTACCAGTTGCCTATTTCTTGCTTCTAACTTTACATGTAAATTCTAAAATAAGCCAACCAACCACCTAGCTAGTAAGACATCCTTGTTTGTAAATGCTTCTATAATACGTAATGTGTGATAATATGTAGGTTTAGGGTTTAGGGTTGGGGTTAGGGTTTAGGTTTACGGTTAGCATTAAGTTTAGCGTTAAGGTTAGGGTTGGGGTTGGGGTTAGGGGTTATGGGTTAGGGTTAGAGGGTTTAGGGTTTAGGGTTAGGGTTAGCATTAGGGTTAGCATTAGGGTTAGGGTTAGGGTTCGGGTTAGGGGTTAGGATTAAGTTTAGGGGTTAGGGTTAGGCTTAGGGGTTATGGTTAAGAAGCAATCTTATTTTCTCAAGGTCCCCCCCAAAAAATTGGAGGTCCTTGGGAAACTAATAATAAAGAAACCTTGAGAAGGGACCACACATGAGGTAATCCACCTTCCAGGATGACCAGGCTGCAATGGATGTTGCATTATCAAACAAAAATAAAATATAAAATAATTAAAGTATAATATAAAATAAAAATCAAATCAAAATGATGACCCGGTTGCAATGGTTGTAGAATTAATAAACAAAATATAGATATTGTCAACATGAAATATAGGTCATTCATGAGCTATAAAATAGAAGTGTGTTTTAAACCTAGATTTAAACAGTTCCACTGAGGTTGTAGATTGAATCTCAGACGCCAGAGGATTTCACAGCACCAGGCATTTACTACAACTAAAATGAATATTATGATCATCAAAGTAATGGTGTGATGATTAAATAATAAATCTACTATAAACTCATGTTATAGTGATAACATACTCAGTGACGGGGTTGGGCAGGGTTACTTTAACTGGATTACTTTCAATTACTTTTGGATTACTCTAATACCAAATATGCTAATAAAAGACAAAAGAAACTAAATATGAATAAAATTATGACTCACAACACGTGTTAAGCTTTCTCTCCTGGCTTTGATCTGTTTGATCTCCGGCAAAACTAACATAAAACGCGACAGAAACAAAATGAAAATAAATCAAAACAGCTCGCCAACATCATTTTTGCCGTTCCATGTATTCCGTTACTCCCCAAGCCTGCAAAAAATTTAGTCATTTTATTCATATTTAGTTTCTTTTAGCTTTTATTAGCATATTTGGTATTGTAGTAATTCAAAAGTAATTGAAAATAATCCAGTTAAAGTAACCCTACCCAACCCTGCTCAGTGACCTATTCTAATAATTAACAGTATTAATCCCATCCAAGTAAATAAAATAGTGTAATATCAATCAATATTGATCTGATATCGATACTTTTTGCTTGAAAATCTCATGATCATTAGACGATTGAACCCTTTTCCCTTGAGTTTGTTATAATTACGATAATTAGAAGTTTAATATTTTTAATTAATTAACTACGATGCAAATGTTAACCTTATAGAAAAACATTATTGAAAAAAAAGTCAAGAGAGTAAAATGAAAAAAACAGCAGCAATGTAACCATAATACAAACACTGTATAACAATATCAACAGACAACTAAAATACCTTATTTTCCAGAGATATTACAGAGATTGTAAAGTGTGCCTTATAACCCTGTGCGCCTTTATACAACCAGAATTATGGTAAATAAATCCGGCAAACAATAATAAGAAAGAAAAGCCTCTACTATCAAGACCAGAACGGGAGGAAGACCCAGATGCGTAAAGTTTATTCACAAGTTTATTGAGATATAGAGGAAAACAAACGCCAGTGATCCGATGCTCGCTGAACGAGGGAAGCAAGCCACTCACGGGATCGGAGCATGTTCAGAATTCGGAAATGGATCTTCCGGAGTGGGAGATCATAGCGTGGTCAAACGAGAAAAAACGTGTTAATAGCTGGAGCAGGGATCACAGCGTGGTCGAACCTCAAAAACGGGTTGTTAGCCGGGACGGGAGATCAGAACGTGGGCGGTGGTCGGAAACGGGTCGTGGCCAAAGACAAACAGGGAATCAGGAACAGACGAGGGGAATACGGGTGAAAAAACAAGACCGACAGGAGTCAGAGTCAAAGTGCTTGCCTTTTGTAAACATAGGTTTTCTGACGGACTGACAAAGGGCGAGTGAGAGCATTTAGCTTAAATAGGAAGGGGATCCAATCTGGTAACCAGCAGCAGCTGGCGCTAAACAAGCGGGCACAGGTGAGTGCAATCATTTATCATGACATCCACATACGGAAACGATTTATGAATGAATTCATTTAGTTTTGCAAACAGATTCCCTAATATTTATGTTTTATGAAATACGTATTTTTTTAATCTTCTTTTTCAATCGCATGCATCTTACAGTTCGATGAGAATTATAAATGAGTGATTTACCATTCTTACGTGATGTGGGGTAACCACTGACGTGTAGTTAGGGGAGGCAGGTGAGCCTGTGCCTCACAAGTCCTTGTGGAAATACGCAAATAATAACACATTACATGATTTTATGTATTCAGTTTTAAAATCTCTCTAGTTTAACTTCACAATGTTTTCGATATTAACAATTTTTGGATTGTCAATTGTTCAATAAGCATGACCATGGCAAAAAAACATGGATTGGTATCAATCAATACTGTATTACTTGAATCGGATCGATACTAGAATTTTAAGTATCGAACACCCCAAAAGATTTCAAGCTGAGTCTCAACGCTTATATTGTCTGGGTTTCTCGCCACACTGTCACTACGCGCAAAGATTACTTTCATAAGCTTCATTAAGCAGATTAGAATAGAGATCAGATTAAGGACAAGCGGGAAAAGGGTACAGGCGGGGGGCTAAAGATAAAGGCTATGTCATACATATAAGTCTCTATCAAAACCAATACTGAAACGTCTGTTAGTTTGACCCAGACCTTCATCTTATTAGTCAACGACGAAAAAAGGATTAAAGACAACATTCTTAAGGTTTTTTGTTGTTTTTTGGCCATATTTGCATACCCGTTTTAGAGTAGAGTGCTTTAAATCATATGTATTTAATTCCAAATCTAATTTGGCGGTTACCGATTCGCCCAGCTCTCACGGTTTCCCTCCCGAATCCATTTGAAATAGCCTCATATTGTGTCTAGCATTTATCATGAAGGGCGCAATACCCTAGGCATATTTATTTTCTAACTCCAAATGATTGACTTTGCAGTTAATAAATATGGATATCGTTTGTTTAGTCCAGAAGGAAAATAATATGGACACACACATAAATAATATCAGTGGTTGAAACTAACAAACTACGTTTATTTACATTACGAGGAAAATTGAATCAAACCAAAGAAAAAATAACATTGTTGACGTGAGAAACTTGCATTTCTGATTGACAAAGGAAAAACCTTGTGGAAAGAAGAGAGTTGAGTGAATATGGCAAAGTTATAAATTCTTACAGAAACACGAGGTTATGTATTGTTTTCCCTAATTTGATAAATGTTCCTAACAAATGCCTGCTATGCTTAACAGCTACCCAAAAAACTGACAGCATATTGTCCATTTTGTGCTCAATTTATGTTAATGAATTAAATTTTGAGTCACGTCTTTAGGGGCCCACAAGTGATCTAAGGATCTCGCCAAGCGGGGTGCATGGTCGAGAACCAACACACGTCCCTCGTCCGCAGGAATAAGAGAGACTGAGGGATCGACTCATCCACCTTTTATAGTGCCACTTGAATCCACCCAAGTACGTGGAGAGGGGGTTAGGCGGACTTTTCCCATGTCCCCCCTCCCTTACGAAAGCACAGCCATAGATTGATTTGATTACAATGGAAACTTTGTCAGTCGGCTCCAGGTATTCAATCAACAAGAGAAACCCAACCAGTTAGAACAAAGGGCGCTTGAATCTATTGATGAAATGCAAACGGGGCGAAGTTTCTGTCGCAAGGGGTTTCTGTATTCAGTCAGAGAATATCTATACGCTGTGAACCTCTGTCGAATGCTCTCCTAATTAATGATTCCAATCATCCATATTAAATGTTAATAAACACAACGTGGCACCTATTTACTCACAAAAAGACAGACTATGTATAATAAAAACAAAGAAAAATTGTCTAAATACGTTTTTTTATTTACCAAATAAACAATGCAACGACTGCTTTTAGCATCCTTCTTAGTTCTTTCCCCACTTACAGTGAATTGAGTATGTTGCGTGATAGTGTAATATATATAGCACATACCTGTTAATTTATACGCTTTCTCCATATATATATATATATATATATATATATATATAAATTATATATACAATCCAGGGCAATGATAATGAAAACTCGAGCTTCTAAATTATGGATCGCTCACTTCAGCCTCATGTTGTGGTAAATGACTCAATTTCATGATCAATATGGTGGAAATTGAAATGTTCCAGGAGGTAATTTTTGCAAGCCATTGATCTCTGTAGTGTGGGCCCTGTAGGCGTGCGCCGATGCAGAATTCCGTCATTGGACACGATTGCAAGCCACCGGCGGAAGCAATTACAGGTGGGAGTGTGTCGTCAGCTAGGTTTTCAGAAAAACGGGACAAGTTGTAATTTTCGCCTTGGAATCATTTGTTGTTTCAGCAATTATGTGTTAATGAGAGTATTGTGTGAGAAAAATTGACTAATGTGCATTTTTTGTCCAGATGATGTAAATGGTGCATAAATTTGGATGAATTTCCCAAAAAATGAAACATTTCATTTTTGTTACCGCGATTGTGCAGTATGTGTTTTGGTCTGACATACATGTATTGTAGACATGATAACCAAATCTCACTCACAATAAACATCACATTGTGAACTCTTGATTCAATGTTTATAACGATACTGTGGGTATGTTGTTCTTTGTTGTTTTAAAGAAATTATAATTTGGTAAAAACTACCCAGAAACCCAGGTGGGGAAACAATTATGTAATAGCAATGACAAATATTGTGTCAGAGACTCAAAGTTATTATTTTACGTGTATTTCACAATTGGTGTTTGGTGTGAGTGGGAATATTTTGATGGAAAAAGAAATAAACTGCACTACTTAACTAATTTCAAAAGGGGATATACCGTATTTTCCGCACTATAAGGCGCACCTAAAAGTCTTAATTTTTTTCAAAAGCTGACCATGCGCCTTATAATACAGTGCGCCTTATATATGGATCAATATTAAGTCGCAAAGTCTTGCAACTAATGAAAGCAGCCGCCGACTAGATTTTCCCCCGAACGCGAAGTAGTCCGCGGTGTATGCTGGGATTTATTTACCGGCGTTTCATTGGCTAACTAATGTGTCAATCATCATTTGAATCCATCACTATTGGCTAAAGTTATTCGGAGGTAAAGGGGGCGGATACTTTTTATCATTTACAGGCTCACATAGGCTAAAGGGGCAAAACAAAGCCTGCAATTGGCCGAAAAAGATGTGTCAATCATCAGTTGAATCGATCACTATTGGCTGAAGTTATTCGGAGGTAAAGGGGGCGGATCCTTTTTATCATTTACAGGCTGACATAGGCTAAAGGGGCAAAACAAAGCCTGCAATTGGCCGAAAAAGATGAATGTGAATTGCATGTTGGGTTGACAGCATAGTGCAAACAGTATTTTACTTTTCTGTACTGTATTTGTAAATATTTTACTCTCCTGGATTTACTACACTCACGGATATAAGATGACCATGGTTGCACATTATTATTGAACACAACGAATTCGGTGAGCTACTCCGGCTATATATTTATAGTAATATATACAGTATCTTGTTTCAAAGTGATATCGATGTTTCTGTGATGGGTCTTTTTTAAATTAAACTCAATTCCCAGTGTTTATTGTCATATGCACAGTAAAGTTGCGAGCGAAAAAGAAAATAGAAACTAAGGAATGGTTGGCATTTCTTGAATCCCAAGACTTTAACCTTCCGAATGATATTTGGAACGATGCATTTGAGTGACATCGTACGGACACCGCATCCGCACGTGTCTACGACCCGTATTTGCTTCTTTGCAAGCTTTTGGAATGTTAAGGGGGTAATAAGTTTGACTGAACTATCTGACTGTTTTGTCGACGTTCCCATTGTAGCGCCTTATAATCGGGTGCGCCTTATAATCCGGTGCGCCTTATGTATGAAAGATCTAGGACCAAAAACTATTTTTCGGGGGTGCGCCCTATAACCCGGTGCGCCCTATAGTGCGGAAAATACGGTAATTGACCAATGGCTAAGCCCCGCCCTCAAATGTGATGAGCCAATCACAGTGCGCATAGCCGACTCAATACACTCAGACAATCTCAGCTCTCACATCCATTGAAATCCATTGCCATTTGTTAGTTTTCATTTGTTTTTTTGTGTTTTCTCTTACATTTTAAACCTTAAAATAATCTAACTGTGTGCATTCTGAGATGTTAAGCGATACGGTGTATTTTTTACCCTTTCCCAAACCACGTCTAAATCGAGACAAGTGTCTGCTTTGGATAGGGTTATGCATCGACTACGGCACCAACTCAATGTGGATAAAGTTAATAAGGTTGTCTGTATCTGTTCGAAGGTAAGTCAACATAGTATTTGGTAAACATGTTCTTTATGACAGAGTTATCTGAATACCTTTAAATAGGTTACATGGTTACTGACGTATTTGAGCGTGTTTAAGATATGCACGTACATGTAACGCTTGTATACCATTCACTTATTCAGCCTTTTGTTCTCGATTTTGTATTTCTTTTAAATTGCCTTTTTAAATGACATGTATGTTATTGGTAGATTTCATCAAATACATTTTCCCCAAAATTGGGACTCATACTTGAGGTCCGACGAATATGTTTTTTTCCTTCTTCATCGTGCATATTTTGGCTGATGCGACTTATACTCTGGAGCGACTTATCGTCCAGAAAGTATGGTATTCAAGTAAGTTTTGGAATAAATATTTCCAGCTTTGTCAGCAATTAGTTTCTCTGTTATTGTGAACTGAGGGGGAGGCGTAGCTTGCATTGACTCCAAAAGTGTTAATAATTGGTGTGGAAAGTTTTTAATCAGAAAGAGACGTCAGAATCGGATACTTATTACACATTCCAGCATCTTAGGTTGCCATGGTTGTGAGGAATAGATAAAACGGTGGTTTTCTTGACCTAGTTAAAGATGCATGTATTCATACATTTGTGTGTTTGTCACCTGAGCTTCTGAAACGTGGGCTCATTTCACAGGTCAGTGAGTCAGCTATGCCACATTTATACATTTAGAAAGATAAATATATATAATATATAACTATTTGTTTTGAAAAGGACGATCATACAATGAGCCGGGAAGCTAGAAAGATGCAGATAACAAATGCATACAAGCACAGAAATGCATATTGCTGGAGCAAAACCACAACAATGAAAACTAGGCCCGCTTCATCGAATGTGAAATCAATGGGAATGCATTATATATTGCCCATGTTCCATCACGCCATCTGTCGGAAGGACACCTTGTGTAATGCGGCGTGCTGCCATACACGACACATAGTTTTTTTTTATCAAATATGAATCTCGTAAAGACTTTTTGCTGATTATACTTCATAATACAGGAGACCCGTGCTATACGGCGTCCCCGCCAGTTTTGTTCGGTTTTCAAAATCACTGAATTTTCACATTGTTTTATGAATATTATTAATACAATTAGTATGTTAAGTATTATTCCTGTGCTGAGTGGATTCAAAGCAAGACACGCATTTCTCTTGCCTCACACTAGAGGGCAATAGTGAGATCGAGGTCATTTGGCGCACATCTCACGCCTATAATTAGTCCTAGTACAGAGAAACCTTTGCGTTTCAGTTATTGCTGATTGACGCCTTCGCAGATTTTGAATTGAATTGTCTTTATATCAACATGTGTGTTCTGCAGCAGACAGCACACAGCTAATGATAGATAGATAGATAATTTATTCATGCCTGCAGGGAAGTTCAGACTTCCAGCAGTATCCTTGTGTTGAAAATAAAACAATAATAAAGGAAAAGGAATAAAATACATAAATACCAAATGTAACGTGTTGATATAGAGTATTGAAATAGTGCTACATGAAATACACACTGTAATGAAAATAAGGTAATATGCAAATGTGTGCGTGATCTGCAAATGTATGGGTGTGGTTTAATGTGGGCTTTTACTCCCCCGGGTGGAGTGAAAGAGCCTCATGGCATGAGGAAGAAATGATCTCCCCAGTCTGTCCGTCAAATATTTGCTATCACGTGGCAGGCTTTCTGTGTGTGTGTGTGTGTGTCTGCATGTTTGTGTGTGTTTTTGTGTGTGTGTCTGTGTGCGTGACTGTGATAGGCTGATGTATGTTGTCACAAGTCAAAGAATCCACCCAAAACAAACAGCACCATCTAGCCATCAATTAAATCAGACTCTGAGGTAAGTCAGACGAGCACAAAGAAATGGTGATCTCCATCGGGTTTTCCATAAACTATAATCGGTCAAAGAAGAGACTGAGGCAATGTCGGGAGATGGCGCAGGAGCAGGGTTGCAGGTCCTGCCTAGCCTGTATCTAACCAACGCCAGATCTATTACCCATGAAATGGATGTTCTAGAGATGTAACTTGGGAAACCTCTACATTCAGGATGGTTGTATTTTAACCATCCTGAAGACCTGGCTCCATCCAAGGATACTCGATGCTAGCGGGCAGCTAGACAGGCACTCTCTCAATTGCTTTCTTACACTGAAAGGAGAATCCCTCCAATGTGGTTGTACTTTTGTATAAGGACAATAAAAACATTCATTTAACTGCAATTAATTGTTTTTAATTTTAAATGTATAGTCGTTTTTTTGTTTCAGTCGTATTACCGGAGTCGGTAAGGATGTCTTCTAGAGATAAATTGGACTCTTTGGGGTTTTTATGAAGGGCCGTTGCTATGTTGGGGATTTTTCAATTCACAAGGGGTTCGGCCCCTCATTAAGCGCGATAACCGAGGGATTACTGTATCGACATCTGCCTCGATCTGCCCACCGCTACTCCACAGGTAGAAATCAACGTGAACAAGGTTTGGCATCACTTTCTTTTGTTATATTTATCGAAGTTACAATGCAAAGACTCAATCTTACTGTACGGATTCAGAGCAGCAGAAAGAAGGCGGAAGGGGAGAGTGGGTGGCATGAATTGTATTAAAATGGGAAACGATCTAATGGGAATGAGTAGGATGCCGGTCATTCGTGTGTGCACGTTGTTTGTGTGGCCCAATTGTGGTTGTTATTTATCCTCAACCGCCCTCAGTGGTCACACAATAGACAATGGCCGTAAAGCACATTCTTTTGTTCGTACAGATTGTACAACGTGCCTTGTAATAAATAATCGGACTGGAATGCGTGATTTTATAAGCTTAAAATTTACCTCAAAAGAAGGTTACATTTAATGCGAGATGAGAATATATCTGCATCCTGTAAGGAAGGGATTGGAAAAAACTAAACGTTTACAGTAATTAGGGAGAGAAATTATAAACTATTTTAACCTATGTTATGCTCAACTAAATGGATGCAGATTAAATGTATTTTTTGAGATGTTCTTTCCTTTTTAATGAGCTAAAGAAAATTTTAGCTACTTACTTTTCCTGCTGGGCAGCACGGCGGCGAAGTGATTGGCGTGTGTGCGGCACAGTTCTGAGGTCATGAGATCGAACCTCCTTTGTGGAGTTTGCATGTTCTCCCCGTGCTTGCATGGGTTTCCTCTGGGCATTCCGGTTTCCTCCAACATTCCAAAAACATACATGTCAGCTTTATTAGCCGGTCCAAATTGTTATTAGGTGTGAATGAGCGAGTGAGTTGTCCGTCCCTGTGTGCCCTGCGACTGGCTGGCAACCAGTTCAGGATGTCCCCTGCCCACTGCCCGAAGACAGCTTAGATGGGCTCCAGCACCCCGCGACCCTACTGAGGATAAGCGGTGCAGATAATGGATGGAGGGATGGATTACTTTTCCTGTTTTTAAAACAGCTGTCTCAAACTTGTGGCCCGGGGAGTAATTGCAGCCGACATGGTGATAGTTTGAGGCCTTCCCTTGAGATGAGAGTTAAAGGGACAATGTGTATTATTTTCCCATTAGATATCGCTACCGAAAACGACTGCTTGAAGCCCAACGGAAAAAGCCAAAATACGGAGACTTAAGTGACCAAAACGCACCTTATTAGTTTTTAAAAGAAGAGACATAGAAAAATGAATAAGAAAAGAAATGTTTAAAGAAGAAGAATAAAAAGGACAAAAAAGAAAAAAGAAAAGAAAAAATGGATATTAAAGAGAAAATACAAAACTTAAATTTCAAGGAATAAGAAGAAAGGAAAGAAAAGAAGATAAAATTGTGTTTTTTTCTTCGTTTTTGTCTCGTTGATTCCTTTATTTTCTTTCTTTCCTTTCGTCTTACTTTTTCTGAATTTTTCTTATTTGCTTTCTTTTCACCTACTGTTCTTTTAATTCCAATCCCCCCTCTTTTTCTTCTTCTTGTTCTTCTTCCCTTATGCCTTTCTTTGAGAAAGTCTGGGTAAAAATGAAAGAAAAAAAGGCTGCTTTTTGCTCTCTTTCAGTCTCCATAGTTGTTGGTCTTCCTTGGACTCATTTTTGGTTGCACTACACATTACAGCAACATCTAATGGACACATATAAAACACTGTTCCTTTAAGAACAGCAAAATGTTTTTTATCAGTGATGTTTTTGTGGAAAATCCCGATTCGTGGAAAATCGTCCCTTTTGGATCCTAGCTTTTAAAATATTAACATGGCCAACCAAGCGGAAATAACATCATTTGTGGAATACACTTCACCCATTTACAGGCAACGCTCTTTGCAAAAAACTGATCAATTTTTGCTTTTTGAACACTACAACTTTCATATTAAAATAGATATTGATATAATGAGCGTGCACGCGGTAAAACATGAATGGGTGTATTTATTGCATATTTATAAATGTGCCCGTGTGCTTCTAATGGAAAGATCTGTCATAATGACATATCCCAGATACAAGCTATTCACTGGCGACGACTGCACTCTATAAACAATCTTTAATGGATTCATACTCAAGAAGGTGCACTCAAGCAAATACTCCAAATGGAGGATATTTGCTTGTATTTATGATCAGTGGGTTGCCAGATAATGAGTTGGCCCCTCCCCCCCACTTGCCGTATGCAACTAATGTGTAAGTGATATGTAATAAGTAAGCTCAGTGGCACACACACACACACACACACACACACACACACACACACTCTTTTACTTGAATACATATAATGAAAGCGTTCAATTACCAGATTGGTTTTGTTTAGCGGTACAGTAGAGATTGGAAAATTGGCTTTGAAAGTGCTTAAAAAGTGCTTGAATTTGGCCATGTTAAAGGCTACCGACCCTGATAATCATTGCTGATCTAAATGGCAGAACATTGAGTGCAACGGGCGTCGAACCCAGGTGGTGGGGGTGGTTTGTGCTGACGAAATTCCACCGGACAATCACAGAATTGTTTTACTCCCGGTGCTAGGAAAACTGTGAGCGCCACTGACTCCTAATGTCATGGAGGTGCAATTGCGCTTTATTTTATAACAGTTTTGGAGTTTTTCTTGCCCCCCATATGTGTTTTATATCAGGAGATCATGTAATGGTAGTCTGTAGTCTGTCCAGCCCTTTGAGACTTCTTTTGATTAAGGGCTGTGTAAATAAACATGATTGACTCGACTTGACTTCTTATTAAGTGATGTGTCCTTCGCAAACGAAACGGCTCTATGAGCCGCCTCTTGGTAATGAATGAGAGCTGGCTCTCCATCAATGCTCTCACTCTCTCTTTCATTTTCTCTCTCTACCTTTCTTTCTGTGTTTTTCATCTTTTTCTTTTTCTCTTTCTCTTTTTGCCTTCTCTCTTTCTCTCGCTGTCTTCCTCTCTTTCTCTCTCTTTCTTTGTCCCTCTCTCTTTTTGTCTCTTTCTCTTTCTCTCTTTCTGTTTTCACCATCTTTATCGTTCTCTCCTTCTCTCTGTGTCTTACTGTCTTTTTCTCTCATATTCTATTTATCTTACTATCTTCTATCTTTCTTTATTTATTTCTCTGTCTTTCTCTCTTTCTCTCTCCCTCTTTCTTTCTGTGTCTGTTTCTTTCTTTTTCTTTCTTTTTTCTTTCTCTTTACCTCTGTCTCTCTCTTTCTCTCTCCATCTCTCTCTTTCTCACTCTCTCTTTCCCTCACTCTCTTTTTTTTGAAGGCACTTATGACAGGTCAATAGGAATGGCGTCATCTCTGTGTTGTTTACTTAGTATAAACAATTTACAAGTTTAAATTAGTTAAGTTTGGTGTATATTGAAACAATTCAAGCTATTAGACTATAGTAGCATGATAGATTTTCCAAATGAATTAATTTGGTGCACATTGTTTATTTTTTATTGGTAATCTATCATTATAGACAAAAAAGTATGGAGAATTGGAGAACCACAATTCCCACCAGTTGTTATATTCCTATCTCGCCCGACATCATTTATGTGTAACTATGAACCTCTTCTATTATGTTGTATTCATCCATTCAAACCATTCGTTCCTTTTTTTCTGTGAGCTGCAGGTGAGCTGAGATCACAGAGGATCACGTTTGTACTACGCAAGAAGCGGGAGGGATGAAATGGAGAGAATCGGATGCTGCGGAGGATGTGTGGGTTTGGAGTCCTTTTGGAAACAGCAGTGGGAGTGGGAGGATGTGAGGAGGCGCTCGGAGAGCCAGAAAATACTCACCGCCAATGGCATCCAACGTCCCCCGCAAGCTTTTTCGGATATGACACGCTGGCAAGAAAGCATCGTCGCCATATTTGTCACTCTTACGAGATTGTTAATTTATTTGACTGGGTTCGTTACATTCTTCAAAGGTGGTGGATATGAATTTGGGGCATGTCTTCTTTTTCCCTGTTTGTCCATGAAAATTATTCTTGAGTACCCACAAAATACTAAATAATGAATAAAGCAGGCGTGAAATTCTCGCACTTTAAGGAGATATTCGTTTTGAAGTCAAAAAGGGTGATGTACGAGAGTTGTATAGATCCGAGGAGAAAATGTTTTAGGGGGGAAGATCGTTCGTAAGTTGAATTTGTTCGTAAGTTGCCTCAGTGCTATATTTCTTATGTTTAAGGTTTGTATGAATATGTTTATGGTTGTATACGTAACCTTTATTGTTGTGTACTGAAAAATAAACGTTTAATAAAATAATATGCTCTATAAAGATAAATAAAGTTGATTTTAACTTACTTTTGGAAGTTGCGATTCAAGAGGTCCTCCTCCATGTTAGAGAGTGGTCGAAAAAAAACAATCTTGCCATTTACTCAACCGCATCAAGCTTTCTTATTCCACTTTCGTTTCAAAAGAAACTGCTCGCCTCTTCTCTACACTTTACACCAACCATATTGAATGGATGCACGAGATGTTAAAAAATAAAAATGTCAAAGTTCTTGGGGCGCTGGTGATTCAGTATAGAATGTTTACACACAAACTAGGAAGAGGAAGCGGATTTTTTCTTCAGAGTGGATTCTGGTTGACCTTTCACAGCGCCACACGCTGGTAGTGGCTGAAGAAAGCACTACAGTAACGTCCTGTATTCGGAAAAAGGTGTACAAAAATACAAAATCTAACTCACAGGAATGTCCGGATATTTTTCAAAATCGTGATTTTTTTTCGTATCTACCGTTTTTCGTAAGTAGTCTGTATTGTGAGATTTACCGGGAATTTGAGGTGGTGCGTTAGAATTAGATTGATTTAGATTTAGAATTACTTTATCTATCCCTCAGGAAATACACTTCCACCGACTGTGCCAGGGGAAAAACAACTGGCATTACGTGACAAAAACAGCAGAAAGACCAACGTATATGACAGTGGGATGAATAGGGCAGACTGATTGGATGGGTCGGTGGGGCAATCTGTTTAGAAAGGTGATGATAATGATAATGATGATTCAGACATGAAAGAAATATATTGGAAAGGTTTTGTTGGTTTCGTGTTCACAGTTGCATGTATTCAACAATGTTTGTCATTCTAAATGCTTAATTTGAGGTGAGAAAATAGTCAAAATATATTGTATACAGATTTTCTATCAAAAATTAGTGGTGCGCATTATGCACATAGATATGCTGTATTTCCTCCACAGTTCTCACCTTTTCAAGCCCTGACCCATTTTCATGCCTGATGAAATAAACATGAATGCAAGCTTAGTTAAAGGAATCTAATATATCTCCATGGTGTCCACTTGCAAGCAACCAGCCTGGGATCTACTCAGCCTTAAAGCGGGCATTGTGTGTTAGCTAGCCCAGCCTAGTGGTTAAAAAACATTTATATTAATTTGAATAATAAGCAAAAATACATGAACCATCACAGTTATAAGGTATGGTTTAACATAGCTATCAACACTACCGCTTTACACATTAGACTACCGCTTTTCTCCCTTTAAAAAGCCGACTGATTTTTCTTTTTAAACCTTATACTTTTTCAAATTCAAACAACAAAAAGAATATTGAGTCAAGAAAAGTATTTTAGTCTAGGGTTGCTTTAGGGTGAGCAAACCTCTCCAACAACAGCATTGGATTTCTGTTTGCTACTTCCAGTTTTAAACAAGCTCATGTTGAGATATTGTGTTTTAAATAGAGTGTAAGATAACATCTACCACTTTTTAATGTCAAAAATGTTTATTAGTATCTCTACATAGTGTGAGCTTGAGAGTAACCAAGTCTAGGTTCTACCCTGCCTTAAAGTCGGGATGCCTCGGTTGAGGAGCCCTAAAAAATGAATGTTAAATATTTTGCCTAATAAATATTTGTTAAGAATGTAAAACTAAGTTAAAAGAGCCCTTATAATTTATTTTTATTGCGCTTATTTGCTATAATCTTACTTTAATTGAAACTGTTCGGGGCGGAAAACATTAGATTTGAGGAAAGAGACTGGGCGGAGTACTGGCGGGTGACGTCATGCTTTTCCCTGCAGGTTTTTAAATATATGTGTGGAGCATAAACATGGTGTATATAAGAAAAGGCTTACTGCTTGTAAAGTCCGACCCAAATGCCAAAAAAAGATTAAAAGAAGAGGGTTTTTTTTAGTGCGTCCAAGAGAAGCACTTACTTGCACGTGCATCAATAACAGGCGGCCTAGGGCATTAAGCCAGGAGATGGCAACAGAGAGTAACAAACTTTCAAATCATGCACCCCACCATTAAAAGGACATTGTGTATTGTTTAAGGGCTTTGTAGTGGTAAAAAAAAAAGGCATTTATCAAAGAAATAAAGGATTGATTTGAATAGTGAGACCAACACATGAACTAGAATATGAACAATATGGTTTTTAAATACTCCTAGGTCAAAAATGTTTTATTCATTTTTGGTAAGATGAGGCTTACCTACAGGTAGCTGACAGGATTGTGCGCCAGCTTGCTGCTCCGGGCCAAAAAAAGAGAAGAAAAATGGTGACGTTTAGTCACTTTGAGTGCTTTGTAGCACTCGTTTTGGGGTGCAGGACACAATGCAGCGACATTTAGTTATTATTCAGTGTCCCTTTAAAAAGATGCCATAGAATAGAGAAAAAAAAGGAAAATATCTGAGTTTGAAAAAAAGAAGAAGAAATGACCTCAGGAACTAAAAATTCCCGAGGTTATGTAGGAATACTCACTAGCTGGTAATGCTGTGGGATACCTCCAACTTTAGTCCCATAAATAGCCATTGTAATCTATGATAAACCTTTTTTAATGTCTTAAAGGTAAAATTTAGTTAAAATGGTTTATCCAAAATACTTATGAACACCTCTGATAATTGTAACTGTGTTTGATTTTGGGGTTAATCATTTAAACCCAGCACATGAGAGTAACGCGTTACTGGAACACAATTCAAGTACTGTAACACATTATTAATAACATTTCGCAACTCATATCTAGTAACAAATATTTGCATATTTCAGGCTTGAAACTTGAAGCTAAAAAGATGAAAAAAAAATTTAAGAATCAACAACATGTGAGACACAATCGTGAAGTGAAATTGAATAATTTCAACATTTCATATTCTATCTACAACCACAAAACTGAAAAGTAGGTGTTGCAAAAATACTGGCTCTCTGTTCTCCCAGCTCAGCCAACTGAATCCAGAAGTTCCCTAACACTTCTGAATGATCCAATGTCGACTTAGATGACTAACATTTACAAACAGTGTACCTGTGTGTCATTAAGTCTTAGTTTAAAAGTACCTGTGCAGACAGCATTATGAAGCATAATGACAGAATTATGAGGACCAAAGAACACACCTGGCTGGTTCGGGACAAAGTACTGGAAACATTCAAATTAGCAATGGGATACAAGAAAAATTCTCCACATTTACACATCTCCCAGAGCACTGTGGAAGCAATAATATCAAGACGGAGAGCGTAGAAAACCATTGCAAACCTACTAAGACCAGGCCGTCCCTCTAAACCTTTAGACCAAACAAGGAGAAAACTAATCAGAGAAGCAACCAAGAGCACCCAAGTAGTAGTGATCTGTGATCTATTAGTAGTGATCTGTAAAATTGTGCCCTTTATGGAAAAACTTGCACGGAAAGAGCCCTTTCTGAAAGAATACCATACAAAGGCCCGTTTAGCGTTTGCAAGAAGCAACAAATAGCATGTGGAATAAGGTGCTCTGGACAGATGAGACCAAAATTGAGCTTTCTTGGCAGCAAAAGGAGGTTGTACAAACTCAAAGGGGGGCAATATAGTTGCAACACCTACTTTTAAGTGTTTTTTTGTTAGCAAAATATAAAATACATTTTCTACTTTTCACTGATGTGTCTCACATGTTATCGTTTCTTAGAAAATATTTTTTAATCTATAATTTTGAAGTCTGAAATACGGCACCATGTCACAAAGTTCTTGCGGGGCCAATACTTTAGCAAGGCACTGTATGTGGCCATTTTTAATCAGTTTTAATGGGTCAACTTCAATGTGACTATATTTAGTAATTTGTAACTAGATATCGTTACTTTCAGAGTAACACTCTACTTTCAGGTGTCTGTAATCCGGCCTTGTAGTTTCCTTTTAAACGAAGTAACTAGTAACTGTAACTTGTTACTTTTTTTGTAACATGCTCAACACTGTTGGCACATGAGCCAAAGTTGGTCATTACGCGCTGTTGGCTTCCTCAAGGACAGCAGCGGGTTGTATTTGGCTAATGACGCGGTCAATACTGCTGCTAAGGGGCCGAAGTGTTGATTTCCTCCCGCGCTGCTGAATTATTGAGCAAAGCTGCCGCAGCGGCAACACCAAAAGACTTGCGTGTGTTTACAATCGCGTCAGTGTTGTTGTGCTGCTAATGGCCTCCCGTGCAAAGGCCCCGCTGACACCTGCATCAACACAAACACGCGATCATGTACAAACACGCCGGCGGATGGCGTTTGGCAGGCGGGGTCGAGGACCCTCGTGGGAACGGTTCGTTTTCCCACAAATGTGCTTACGCCGTGGCAGAGCGTACTGGTTCGGCAGTATTACAGACGGATGCCGCCCTGCCACGTCACCGCGGTTTCGGGGTCTAATTGGTTGTGCGTGAAAAGGGGCAGGGGGAGCTTGCTTATGATTGCCATTAAAGGCTACGACCAGAGGCCGTGATCTTTTCTCCATTTTCATTGACTTTTATTTAACTCATCAATATTTACATTCTCAGTGCTCATTAGCATAACATTAGCATAAACAAGAACTGTTCAAAAATGAGTTTCTAGCATTGACAACGTAAGAAGAATTGAAATAATTGCTACAGCTGTTGCTTTCAAAAGTCCTCGGGGTTCATGTCATAATATTGTTATGTTATATTGAAGCATCATTTTCCAACACTGTTCCTTATCTTGTTAAAATCCTCTCTTAGGCAAATTAGCAACCATAAACCAGGGTTGACCTCAAATAATAAAAAAAAAGATGTTTTTTTTTAACATTATTGAAACTAAATCAAATAAATTGAATTAAATATGTATCTTCCAGGTAATTATAGTTGTCAAGTTGTATTATTGTTATTATTAAAAGTAGTAGTAGTAGTAGTTGTTGTAAAAGTAGTGGTACTAGTAGTAAAAGTTGTGGTAAAAGTAGTAGCAGTTGTCACGCGGTGGAGTGGAAGGCGGGAGTGATCGGACCAGAACGGAGGCAGGAGGCAGGAAGGGAGAACTTAATTGCGTAACGATCCAAAAGTTTTATTTAACAAAATAAAAGTTATCCAAAACTCTGGGACATGACGAAACAAACAGTTGATTCTTCCAACTCAACTAAACAGGACAAGGCATAACAGAACGGACAATGTTTTAAACTAAAACAGGACAAGGCATAACAGACCGGGAGTGTGTATATGTAATGAGCCCGCACCCGCAAAACCCACAATCCAGCCTTAAATAGCAGATACTCAATTAGTTGAACTGCTTCAGCTGGTGCCCAGGGAGGGGGGCAGACCGGTCGCCAAGGCGACCATGACAGAGCCCCCCCTTTAAGGGACAGCTCCCGAGGTCCTAAAAAGAAAAATTACTACCTCGCGCCCCGGAATGGTTCGACGCTCACGATTGGGGCAACCCCGCTCCCTCCTCCGAACGCGCAGGAACGGGGAGAGGCAGGCGCCATCTGCGTCGGGCGGATCGGAATCGGCGGTCGGCAGGGGGGGTCCGGCGGGCAAACTGGACAAGCGAAAACAGACAGGCAGAACCGGCGAGAACAGGACAGGTAAACAAGGGAGTCGGACAGGCAGATTCAGAACAGGCGATTCAGACAGGACAGGCAGATTCAGAACAGGCGATTCAGACAGGACAGGCAGATTCATAACAGGCGATTCAGACAGGACAGGCGGAATCAGAACAGGCAAACTGGACGAAATCAGTACAGGCAGACTGCAGTCAGGCCGGAGAGTCGAACAGGCAGGCAGGCCGGAGAGTCGGAGTGGCAGGCTGCGGAGTCGGAGTCGGAGTGGCAGGCTGCGGAGTCGGAGTCGGAGTGGCAGGCTGCGGAGTCGGAGTCGGAGTGGCAGGCTGCGGAGTCGGACTGGCAGGCGGCGGAGTCGGAGTCGGACTGGCAGGCGGCGGAGTCGGAGTCGGACTGGCAAGCGGCGGAGTCGGAGTCGGACTGGCAGGCGGCGGAGTCGGACTGGCAGGCGGCGGAGTCGGACTGGCAGGCGGCGGAGTCGGACTGGCAGGCGGCGGAGTCGGAGTCGGACTGGCAGGCAGCAGAGTCGGAGTCGGACTGGCAGGCAGCTGAGTCGGAGTCGGACTGGCAGGCAGCTGAGTCGGAGTCGGACTGGCAGGCAGCTGAGTCGGAGTCGGACTGGCAGGCAGCTGAGTCGGAGTCGGACTGGCACGCAGGGGAGACGGAATAGCAGGCAATCGGCACGGGAGTCGGGAAGGCAGGCATGAGAGTCGAACAGGCAGGCGTCAATTCTTCCCGGGACCCCATTCGAGGCACAGCAATGGCCACGACGGGCGGGGCCGTGGTTCGAACGGGCAGGGAAAGTAACCTCAGTGGGCGCTTGCCAAACTGCGTTCTCCAGCTCTCCCCAAGTCGCGCTGGGATCGTTCGCTGAGTTCTAGTCGTGGCTGGCTCATTCTGTCACGCGGTGGAGTGGAAGGCGGGAGTGATCGGACCAGAGCGGAGGCAGGAGGCAGGAAGGGAGAACTCAATTGCGTAACGATCCAAAAGTTTTATTTAACAAAATAAAAGTTGTCCAAAACTCTGGGACATGACGAAACAAACAGTTGATTCTTCCAACTCAACTAAACAGGACAAGGCATAACAGAACGGACAATGTTTTAAACTAAAACAGGACAAGGCATAACAGACCGGGAGTGTGTATGTGTAATGAGCCCGCACCCGCAAAACCCACAATCCAGCCTTAAATAGCAGACACTCAATTAGTTGAACTGCTTCAGCTGGTGCCCAGGGGGCGGGGCAGACCGGTCGCCAAGGCGACCATGACAGCAGTAGTAGTAGTAGCAGTGGTAAAAGTAGTAGTAGTAGTAGTAGTAGTAGTAGTACTAGAAATTGCATTTTTATTATATTATATTATTTATTTTATTGTTATTATTATTAATAGTAGTAGTAGTACTAGTAGTACAAGTAGAAATTGCATTTTTACTATATTATATCATATATTTTATTGTTAGTAGTAGTAGTAGTAGTAGTACTAGTAGAAATTGCATTTTTTGTGACACTCCTGCAAACCTCAGGCAGTAGTTACCCTGAATAATGATTGCAATTCCCCTAAGAAATAATAATCTTGCCAAAGAGAACACAGGATCTATTTACTCACAGCAAGACGGACAATGCCAAAGAAAAAACAAAGATAATTTCTGAAAACAAGTTTACTTTATTTAGCATATAAATGCTTGATGGAGGATAACATTTGGTAGTTAAACGTGACAACGTGAGCAATCTAAAACAACATAGTCTGCTCCCAGTGACCAAGACGATCTGGATTAAAGCCAAAATGGACAAGACGAGACAACCTAACAAAAAAAAATTCCGTACAAAAAATATTGAATGGCGTACACAATTTTGAAATGATAAAGGACATTTAAAATACGGGGAAAATGTATAAGTTGACAGGTATGTTATGATAACTATTTTCACCTAGCTTACTCACAATAAGGGGTTTCCATAAGACTTTGATTATCATATTTAATACTGTATTATGTGGAAGGGTTAGGGTTTTAAAAATCATCATTCCTGAAACCTCACTCAGCTTTAACACATAACCATTGACATAAAAAGCTATCAAGAGCTAATGAATTGGTTCGAAATATTTTTGACGGATTAAAAATCATTTACGAAGGCCCAATCCTTACCAGGCGCTTCGGTTATTGCTGGTTTATTGCAGATTTTGATTTAAATTGTCCATACTGTGATTTTATTAACTAATTGTGTGTTGTATTCTGTAGCAGACAGCAGACAGTGAATGCTTTCACGGGTGCAGGTTGTACATGTGTGTTTGGGATGGTCGTGGCTTCCCGAATGCTCGACTGTGATAGGCTGGTGTATGCTGTCAGTCAATCAGTGGAACGGGCGCACAAGTCGATGCGCGCAGCAAAACAAACTGGGAAGCATGGTTTACATTGAAAATAAATTCATTAATTTGATCAGACTGATGAAAATCACAAAAGTGCAAAGAAAGAATAAACAGGTGCTCCGTGGATTATTATCGGGCTCGGGAAGCGACTGCGGCAGCACAGAGAATGAAGGCAATCGGTGCTCCAGGTCCGGCCTACTGTGGCTAGGCTACATTACACCTACCACAAGCTATCCCTACAGAGCTTGGATCCCTCCAAAATCAGACCCATTAAGATCTATTACCCATTAAACGGATGACAGGGGAGCTACAACCTGACAGAAACCTCTACATTAGGGTTGGTTGTATTCTAACCATGGTAGGGATCTGGCTCAATCCAAGGATACCCTATGCAAACTTGAAGAGAAGACTTTGAATTTTGTTGTACTTTTGTGTGATGACAATAAAGAATGATAATTAAACTACAATTATGTGTGTAGATCTAGAGTTAATATTGTGTTACAGTCGTATACTCTGAGTCAGTAACGATGTCATCTCGAGATAAGTTTGACATTTGGAGGCTTTTACAAAGGGGGGTTCTGGTCCCATGAACCGCAATAACCAAAGTAGTAGTATAGTTCATTTTACTCAGTATAGAAGTATAATTTGCTAGACAAAAAAGAGGAAATTAACCAATCATATAACCAGAAACAATGAGTGATATTGTTTATGTGACTGCTATTCGATCGCTGCCAAATAACTAGATAGATGAAACCTACCAACATACTGGACCAGAAACTCTGGAACCACGTTGAAGGTTGATTAATATTTGATTTGTCGATAACATGCATACGTAAAGACTTTTGGGTATGCACACGCATAGCAACCATATGGCAGACAAGGCAGAGTTAAGAATGAATTTCACCAGTCGAGTCCTTTGAATATGCTAACAGCTGCGGGTCAGCGGTCAGGACCTTCGCAAACGTGAGGCCGGCCTCACACGACGAATAAATTAGAATCGCATTTGCATACGAAGGCCTTTGCCATCTAAGGGAATGCCCTAAGCGAATGGGCGGAGCAATCAGATGCAAGATTTAATATACGAAGGGCCTAAAAGGGGAGCTCCACTCACTTGTTTTCATCAGCTGTGAAAGGGCAAAACTGATTAAAGTTGGGTTGTCTGCGTGAATATATGTGTGAGTTTGTGTGAATACAATCATTTGCTTAAAACTCACGGTCAAAAAAATATATGGTTAACAAATTGTCATGATTGCCGATTGATCGCAGCTGCGACGGCTTAATTGGCGCCAACAGCCCGAACAGCTGATTGGCTGATACTCTCTTTTTAAACCCCCGGCTTCCAAAAGGAAGCCGTCAGATCGTTATGCCAACTGTTGCCTCCAGCTCAGTAAGCCTTTTCGTCCGACTCCATTCCTGCCTAGCTTTTTTCTGCCTGATCTTTGTTGCCAACCTGTTTCCGGACCTTTTTGGCCCCGTTACCTGCCTGCCTCCTGCTACCGACCTCGCTTATGAACTCGAAACCGCCATTGATCTCCAGTCCCGGCCATCGACTTGCTATTCCCGCCTGTCTCCGATCCTCCTCGCCAGACACCGAAGTGCCACTTCCGCACCTCTCGCTCCTTTTGTCCGTCAGCCATCGGATCGTCGAGGCAAGCCTTACTCTCCCTCTTTATCAATAAAAACTGAGAACACGAGCACTATTGGGGCTGTGTCCGTTTCTGGTCTGTGACAGAAATATTTATTGATTAATTAGTTAATGTCAATCAAGTTGACATGGACAACAAGTCGGGGGGGAGCTGTTGAATTAACAGTTAACTAACTAGAAATTCAAGCCAAATTGTAATTAGGAATGCACATTGTTATTGGGTTAATAGTTATTTGACGTCAGTTATTGGCCAAGTATAAACAAAAGACTCAATAAACACTTGCTATTATAGTCAACGAGCCAACATCCATCCATTTATTCCTGCGCAGCTTATCCTCAGGCAAGTCGTGGGGATGCTGGAGCCCATCCCAGCCATCTTCGGGCAGTAGGCAGGGGACACCCTGAACTGGTTGCCAGCCATTGGCACGGCACAGGGAGACAGACAACTCACTCGCTTAGTCACACCTAGGGACAATTTGGACTGTACAATAATCCTGACATGGAAAGTGGGAGCAAACCATAGTGCCCGGAGAATATTCCACACAGGCACGACGGGGAGAACATGCTACGAAACGTGGAATGAACCCTGGACCTCCGCACTGTGGGGCTGCTCGCTTAGCCCCCAGCCTCCGTGCTTTAGATTTTCTATGGAGGTAGTTGCCCAACTTGGTTGTTTCCGCTCTGTGCCTCGTTACAATGTGTGTGTGGCATCAGAGTCATACCGTAAAACATGAGTTGTTGTAAAGGGCTGAGGGATCCGTGAGCCGTGAATTTATTTGCTTAAATAAATAAAAAGGTTGAACATGGATACAAAACTATACAAAAAGCAGTCACAAAAGCCAAGAACGTACCTCACCAAAACAAAGGACGTAATTTTGCTGCCACAATATTTGTTTTTAAACATAAATGTGAAAGCTACAAGTGATGCAATGCGTGTTTTCAATGTGATAGTCATCTGATTCTCATTATTTTGGAAAATTCTATTTTTTCCCCAGTATCAGTATTGTCACTGTCCGGCTCATCTCTGAACAGCGACCAAATGGTGAAGGTGCTGTATCTGAGTCAGATCAGGAGGCTTCTTCTGCTACTGGTATCCATGGAAACCAGTACATCCTGTTTCATGTCAGCTTGCAAACGCCTACCCCAAAAAAACGGCTTGCCAAAGACACACCAAAAGTAGTAGTGCCCCTGCAAGTTTGGCGGTTAAGGGATCCGGGAACTGTGAACATTTACTCATGTATAGTGTAACATATATTTTTAGCTGTATGTTATTAGTTTACTGTGTGACTTTTGCTTGCGAAATTCTTTTAGGGGCATCATCCTGTTTGCCATTTTCACAGGACCACCATGTGTTAAGCACTTTTGCAGTTTTTGTCATATTGTCTTTGAAACGTTTCTATAAGATGTGCTTGATAAGATGTGAAATATACAGCTTCCCGTTAAACATCTTTGAGGTTGGACATGATGTCGATTAAAAATATTAATGTGATGCAAAATGTTTCAATAAAATAGCTGGGATGGCTGATAACGGATGTGAGATGTAAATGCAAGATGTCTTCACTCATACAACTGTAAATCAAGCTAGCGTGTCTGTAGTTTTTGTTGTTCTGGATTAAACAAGGCCCACGCGAGAGGGCCCTGCTGCCTGGTTTCCCCGCACGTTTTTTCGACATACTTGTGCATCAATTCTTTAACAATCACGTAACTTATAAAGCTTGCAAGAAATGCACTAAAAGTCTGATTCTTTAAATTCTAATTAAACTCCATTTTTTTGTCTGGGTAAGAACCTTATAATTTTTTCAATTTTTAGAGAAGGAAACTTTTTCATTTTTACAAAATCATTACATAATCTTTTCAGTATTGCCATGCCTTTTTTTTTAATATACTCCAACTTATCTACCTGTATTTTCACCGGGCACAAATCATTCAGATTGTTATGGGTTTAGTGCTACTTGACAGTGGTTAAGTATATATTTCCATTTACATAAGATCTATGGATGGATAATGCATTGATTCTGTTCATGGATGCATTGATGGATGGCTCGTTGGATGTCTTTGTTGTGGATTAATAATAACAAAATAGTCATAAGAATTATTTTTATTGGCTTTGAAAGAGGTAGGTAGGTAAGTAGGCAGGCCGGTAGAAAGGCATGTATGTTCTGCATTCATATAGCGCTTTTCAAGTCAATGAAGACCTCCCAAAACGCTTTACAATGTGCTTCACACTTTTCCCTTTTACACACTAAATAACCGATAGCAGCGTCAGCCATGCAAGGCAACTCCCTGCTCATCTGGGGCATAGGGATTCAGTGTCTTGCCCAAGAACACTTCGACATATAACTCGGGGGAGCCGGCAATTAAACCTGCGACCCCCTGATCCCAAGACAAGCGCTACTACCACGCTAGGTAGGTAGGTTAGCAGGCAGGCAGGTACGTAAGTAGGTAGATGGGCAGGCAGGTAGGTAGGTAGTTATATAGGCAGGTAGGTAGGTAGGTAGGTAGGTAGGTAGGTAGGTAGGTAGGTAGGTAGGTAGGTAGGTAGAGCTACTGCTGCGCTATGTAGGTAGGTTAGCAGGCAGGCAGGTAGGTAAGTAGGTAGATAGGCAGGCAGGTAGGTAGGTAGGTAGGTAGTTACATAGGCAGGCAGGTAGGTAGGTAGGTAGGTAGGTAGGTAGGTAGGTAGGTAGGTACGTAGGTAGGTAGGTGGGTAGGTAGGTAGGTAGGTAGGTAGGTAGGTAGGTAGGTAGGTAGAAATGAAGGAAGGATGCACTATTCTTTTGCATTCATTAACATTACACTTTTAGCATAACTTAGGCCAGTTTCTAAGCACTATTTTTAAATGTGTTTTGCCTATTTATTCTGAAAGTCTTTTATCCTTGTTATTATCTTTAAAATCTTTATTACATGTTTACCCTGGGGTGTCATGTTCTATTTCACTGCATACAATGCGTCTCACAACGTTGTATGTCAATAAAAATAAAGACACTTTCTACTTTTTATTTTAGTCAATATTGTCTTGGTTTTTATGATCGAATTACGGGGTTTTTTACCACTAGGAGTGTATAAATGATACACAATATTCCTTTAAATATCATGTCTGAAATGCATCTCCTGATAATTTTTTGAGTGTGCGGTTTCGTCCAGGAATAACTCTGAGGGACAACACTAGCGCTCCAACGCAACCAGAGAAGTGTCCTGCCTGATCCGCTCACACCATTGGCCGCTTAAGTTTTGCCAAAGCATTAAAAGATGCTAGTCTCCTTTTTACAAGCTTGTTTGTCATCTTTGCTGCCATCATCAAATGACACCATATGGTGTAGTCATCCCTCATTTTTTGCGGGTTTGCATTCTAGAAAGGTTTTGTAATATTTAAAACCCACAAAGTAGAAACAATGAAAAGAACAGATAAACGTACTGTACTTCCTAAGCATTTTTTTTGTTTTACTAATAACTTCTGTGCTGTCAAATTATAATGCAAATAATTTTGCAACTATATTGCACTAATGATTAGTTATCAGAAATATGTGGTTGGTTGACTAACTTTTCCAGATAAAGCAGCTTTAAAGGGATTCCTTTAGCATGTGGAGAAGTCCAACTGTGTTGGTGATAGAAAGCATCTCCCGCTGCCTTTTGGTGCTTTTATGGGTACGGAGCGTTTTGTCAACATGATGGCCTTTAGAGAAACTTTTCATGTTTATTTGTATAGCCCTTAATCACAAAGATTCTCAAACAGCTGCACTGACCACAGATTCTTGCAAACCACAGACTATTATCACACCATCCCCTGATCTAAAACCTTCATGAGGGCAAGGAAAAACTCAAAAACCTCAAGATGAGGAAAATGAAGAAACCTTGATGGATGTTGCAATAACAAATAATACACAGCTATTTTCAACATAAAATATAGGTTATTCATATGCTATAGATTAGAAGTGTGTTTTAAGCCTAGATTTATACAGTTCATTGAAATATTGGTTGGTCAAGCTGTTTAACACAATGCTTGATGAAAAGCCGCAGAGTAAGAAAAAACAAGATGCAGGGAGGGATTACTATATCCTTTTATTCACGTATGAGTTGATATTTGACAGTATAAGTCAGGTTGGACGCATGCTGTGTTTGTGCGGAGAAACTATCAACAATAATATTAATAAGTCAGACAAAAAGCCATTTTATATTTTCCAACTGACTTGACATGTCTACTTTGTTGACATATTGGGAATTGCTTTCTTACACTGTTCTCAGGCAACCATGTAAATTAGCAGCTAATGATGAAGAAACTATATCGTCAAAAGAAATACACGTTAGGAAAAAGTCATTAATCTTCATGTCGCTTTCTCATGTATGACTTACTTTCTAATTTATACAACAGATACATGAATGATAGCTCATTAAAAAAAAAAAACGAAAACCCTGTGCCATGTTTCATGCTAATTTAGCCTGGTTAATCTATTATAGGACGAATGTCTCTTGACTGCCCGGCTTCATTTGCATGCTGAGTGAAGCCATCGCCGACCTTAAGCATCATTAACAATTGCGCACGGGGCGCTTATAATAGCGCCGACGTTTATTTCATTAGGAAAAGCAAGCAGCTTCTTTCATTGGTGTCATCATTAAATAAGGGATGATAAAATTGAAGGCCGTTTACGACTGCATGTACACACAAACAACACTTCTTTGAGACTCTAAAACATAAACTACTGTGATCTATCCATCCACCTACTTACTTGGCAACCTAGAGACCTGTCTACCTAACCACCTAACCAACCGACCGGCGGAAATGATACCACCTTTTTTAAGGTGAACTGGAAAATGTAACAACAAAGGAACTGAAATTGAAGGATCGCTAAAAACAAATGTAATATTGAGTAAAATTTTACATTGGCATTAAATTCTAATTTCATTTTTATTTTTTCTAAATACATGTCATAAAATGCAGATGGAAGGGAAACGTATGTACTAATGGTTTTGATATGTGGAATTGGAATCAATGACTAAAGATTTGAATTGTAAATTTATAAAACATAAATCATAAAACTATGTATGTATATATCTATGCATCTATCTATGCATCCATCTATCTAACTATCTATGTATCTATATATGTATCTATCTACGTATCTATCTATCTATCTATCTATCTATCTATCTATCTATCTATCTATCTATCTATCTATCTATCTATCTATCTATCTATCTATCTATCTATCTATCTATCTATCTATCTATCTATCTATCTATTAAAACCAATAATATTAAGTCGCAAGGTATATCATTTTCACAGTTTTTTTAACATTTAGCAACAACAACAAAAAGTTCATTGGGTTGGGAATATTGTTTTGTTTTTTGTAATGTTTCAATTAGTAATGTAAACAGATACTCGCATTGCAAATTTTGGATTCAAAATCCAAACCCTTCAATTCTTTGACTCATTTTAGGATATTTTGACACTCTTCTCAGTCTGCCACTCATCTCTCCAAGGTTTCTATGGTTTCCTTTTTCTCACGACTACAAGAGACCATCATTGCTTTTACACACCCTCTATTTGATGCTACTAGCACTGCTGGGACTAAGGCGTTTCAGAAGAACATGTTCCCTGAATGCAATTTCTGTAGTGATTGATCAAAATTTAAGACTCTACTGTTGCTACTTTGTAAATGAAGAATATTAATTATTGCATCCTTTGAATGTTGAGTACAGACGCTCTTCTACTTAAGACCGTTCGACTTACAAAAAAACGGTAGATAGGAACTTTTTTATTGGGATGTAGAAAAATATCCGGACATTGCTGTAAGTTAGATTTTGTATTGTGTGCACCTTTTTCCGAGTACAGGTCATTTTCCGCCGCTACTGGCATGTGGCGCTGTTAAAGGTCACCCAGTGAAAAAATCCGCTTCCTCTTCCTAGTTCGTGTGTAAACATTCAATACTGTCTATACTATGTCTATACTATCTCCAGCACTAAGAACTTTGACCTTTTTATTGTTCAATATCTCGTGCATCCATTCAATATGGTTGATGTAAAGTGTAAAGAAGAGGCGAGTCGTTTCTTTTGAAATGAAAGTGGAATAAGAAAGCTGGATGCGGTTGAGAAAATGGTTGATAGCTTTATTTTTTGGCCACTTTCTAACACATAGAAGGAAGTCGCCTAACTCTTGAAGCTCATCTTCCAAAAGTAAGTTAAAGTTAACTTTATTTATCTTTATAGAGCATAGTAATTTATGAAATGTTTTTTTAGTCCAAAACAATACAGGTTACTCATATAAACCTTAAACATACATAATATAGCATTAGGGAAGCGTCTGTACTCTTCCTTCTCTCACGTTGTCACATGCATCCTCGATATAGTAAGTCCAATTCCTGGAGAGCGTTTTGTATTCAAACTACAACTGAATTCATCTATGGAGATGCTGTTTCAATCACATAGTGCAAAGACCCTGACATTTAATTTATATACCCTAATTTCTAACTATATATTTACTTTCAGAGTTATGGTGCTGTTCAAAAATAATACTAGTGCAATGTGACTAACCAGAATATCCCTGGTTTTAGTATACTTTTTAAATGTTACTTGCCAGACAAGTTACCAGCATGTGCAATAGTTTCTCACAAAATCAACAAGACCTAGCATTTATAATAGACTTGTTACGAAGGCTGTGCAATTGGGCAAATATTTCAAAGGGGTGTGTTAAAAAATAGCAGTATGGCAACCAATCTCTTAGTTGATCAATTATAGGGAAGAAAAAAAAAAACAGGTGTGAATCCGGTGGCGCCTATTTAAAGATATTGAAGCCAGAGCAGGTTGAACATGCATTTGAGGAAAGTGGGTCATTCAAGACACTGCTCTGATGAATGGCGTTCTTTGATTACACCTATAAAGAGGTGCAAAAAAATGCTGCCTGTTCAGTTAAAATGATCTCCAATTCCATGAAATGGGTAGAAAAACCAGAGACACGTGGAAAAAACAGAAGACAAGTATTAAAATGGACCTGAGATATAACTAGAATGGCAAAGGCTCAGCCAATGACCAGCTTCAGGATGATCAAACATAGTCCGTAGTCACCTGTAAATGCTGTGACAGTTAGAAGACATCTGTGTGAATTAAAAGTATTTTCAAAAAATCCCACGCAAAGTTCCTCATGTGCAGAAGAGGTTACAATTTGCCAAAGAACACATCAACTGGCCTAAAGAAAAATGCAGGAACAATTTATGGACCGATGAAAGTAAAATTGTCTTTTTTGGGTCCAAGGGCCACAGACTGTGTGTGAGACAACCCACAAACTCTGAATTCAAACCTCGGTCCACATTGAAGACAATAAAGCATTGTGGTGTGAGTATCATGGTCTGGGCATGTTCCTCCTGCACTGGTGTTAGGCCCATTTATCGCATTAACAGAGATCATGGATCAGTTTGTTGATGTCAAGATACTTGAAGCGGTTATGTTGCCTTATTCTGTGGAAGACATGCCCTTGAAATAGGGGTTTCAACAAGACAATGACTCCAAACTCACCGGTAGACGAGCAATGTCTAAAATTAATGTTATGGAGTGGCCAGCCCAATCCCCAGGTCTCAATCCAAGATTTTTTGGGAAGTAAGAAATAATTTTGAGTTTGTACAGTCAACAGCGGACACATCTATTATTTTTTTACACACCCCTTTGAACAATTTGTCCATTTGCACCGCCTTCATAACGTGCCTATTATGAAATCTGGGTCTTGTTTGTTTTATGAGAATGTACTGCACCTACTGGTTACTTGTCTGGCATGTAACAATAAAAATATACAAAAACCTGAGATATTCTGGTTAGTCACATTACACAGCTTTTATTTTGAACAGCATGGTATGTGCTACTTTTGGGTGTCAGTAATCTGGAGGGCAACTGAATTACTTTTCATGGAATTAACTAGTAACCGGTACTAGTTACAATTTTCAGTAATGCGGCCAGTACTGCTAACACTCCAGAATGATTTGACAGACCCTCTGAATTTGCCAGACACGCTAACATTGTTGATTTGTACTTTAGTTGCTTTCAAAGTTCAAAAGGTTCTGTTGTTAATGTTGTGTTGGGAACTAGTTTGCCAAACAACTGTCCTTAATTATGGTGACCCTTTATAATGACATTTTGGACAGCACATGTAATAGGATCATTGCATTTTTACTACCACACCAGGTTCTTTTTTTTTAGTTTTTTGTTTGAACATTTTGTTACCCACTTGTTTGTTTGTTTCTTTGTTCCTTGCATTTACCATTTCCGTTTTTTTGTCTTTCGTTTTGGCTTTGACTTAGTCATATCTGATTTTGTCTGGATATGTTATTAGTTTTGTGCCTAGTTGTTCGTTTGTTACTTTGTTACTGGTTTTGTCAATAAATACCATCCTTATTTTGAGTATCCCTTTTGTAGTTCCTGTTTGTCCTCTCTTGGGTCAACCCATAAATCCCACAAAATCCAACGTTTTGACTGTTTAAATGGGTACCCGACTGTATGAAAATCACCAACGTTAAATCAATCGAATGACAAATAAGAACAGATTGGGAGCCATCGTGCGGCCCACTCATTCGGCGACGCCCACGCTCTTCTGTTCCCGTGACGTTTTTTTTTTACTCCTCCGTTCTCTTTTTCTACCATTCATATGAAGCGAATTTCAATGGAGGAGGCAGATGAGTGGGTGGCAGAGAAGAGGAAGCACCATATTCGGCCTCCTTCTCCTCGCACATCAGCGTTACCCTCAAGCGGCTACGGATGGCACAAAATTATTCATGTGGGAGTTTTGACATATTTATGGTTTCATAAGGGGAACTAATTTGACATAAAAATAATTTTTATTATCCATTTTAGGGGGCAGCACGGCGGCACAGTGGTTAGCGCGTGTGCGGCACAGTTCTGAGGTCGTGGGAACCTCCTGCGTGGGTTCAAATCCAGCTCCCGGCCTTACTGTGGGGAGTTTGTATGTTCTCCCCGTGCTTGCGTGGGTTTCCTCCGGGCACTCCGGTTTCCTTCCTACATTCCAAAGACATGCATTTCAGGTGAATTGGCCGGTCCAAATTGTCCCTAGGTGTGACTGAGCGAGTGAGTTGTCTGTCCCTGTGTGCCCTGTGATTGGCTGGCAACCAGTTCAGGGTGTCCCCTGCCCACTGCCTGATGATTGCTGGGATGGGCTCCAGCACCCCCGCGACCCTACTGAGGATAAGCGGTGCAGCTGATGAGATGAGATGAGATGAGATCCATTTTAGGGAGTTGTTATCCCTGATATTAAACGGAAAATTAAGGAGGCTTGTATAATTTAAAAGTTGAAAATGCAATATTACACAAATTTACTCCACTAATGTAGAGTGGAATACACATTTTTGAGTTATAATTTTATGAAAAAACTCTTTCGCTTGAGTGGCTGTGCACCCTCAGAGTATCACCCGTGTTGAGACGGAAAACCATTTTTGGGTGGCATTTCCCTTTTCTTTCTGGGAGAGTAGAATGTCTTTCTGGGAAAGCTGTTGAGTCAGCAGAAATAAAAATTCCAAGTCAGCTTTTTTGGCCTGTTGTCACATCTGGATAACCTAACGATTGTGTTGATATTCTAATTTGTTCGGGCCTGGGAGAATGGACTGTGTTTTTTAAATAAAACCCAAAAACTAATTTTACGGATTTTTTTTTTGCATTTTTTTTCACAAAAAGGTCTTCCATTTCTAACTATCTGTCTGCAAGACATTGTGTTGAAAATGAATGCTGTTCCACCCTGGAAGAGGGGAATGTCTAATACATGACTAAATGTTTTATTTAGTGATTTCAACCTCCAAAGTCACCTACATGATTGCTTGTAAAAGATTGTGATCCTGGCCAAATTTGTCCTGGGCTGGAAAAGGCAAATGTCTTTCTGGGAAAGCTGTTGAGACGGCAAAACCAAAAATGATAAGTCAGCTTCTGGGCAGTTTTCCTATCTGGAGTAACTTACCAGACTGCCTGTAAAAATGGTGTTGAATTTCAATGTTGTTCTGGCCGCGAGAGCGTAATGTCATTCTGGGAAACATGCTGAAAACCCAAAAGTGCAAAGTCAATTTTTTATGGCAGGGATTATTTACCTGACTGCTTGTGAAAAAATAGTGTTGATTTTCAATGTCATTCTACTCTGTGAAAGTGGAATGTCTTCATGTTAAAAATGTGTCTCAAAATGGTAACCGATTGCGCCAATCAGTAACAGAATGTAGCTCTCGGCTAAATACAGTAAGGTTGGGCGGATTCATCCTAATATCAATATCAATAATTAGCAAGTACTTGGATCTGATCGATACTATTGTCCTACGATTAATACTTGCAGCAGTGGCTCAGGAGGTAGAGCGCTCGTCTTGGGATCAAGAGATCGCAGTTCCCGGCTCCTCCGTGTTACATGTTGAAGTGTCCTTGGGTAAGGCACTGAACCCCTAATGCCCCCAATAAGCAGGTTAGCTCCTTATATGGCTGCACGGCCGCTATTGGGAAATGTGAAGCACAATGTAAAGCGCTTTGGGAAGTCTTGACTTGAAAAGCGCTATATAAATGCAGATCATTTCATTTCATTTCAGCACTGTTTCTCTGTGCAAATAGTCCAGCATATCTCTCTCTCTCTCTCTCTCTCTCTCCTGGTGCAGTGTGGACCGTCATTTGTGTGGTACAGTGGCTTGCTACTAGATTTACATGAACACCTGAAAATAAGATCACCCTGCAGAAAGCAATGAGCTGCAACCAAAAATGAAAACATTTTACTGTTCCTGAACAAAAAAAACTTAAATCTGGCCTCCTACAGACTTTATTGAAAATGAAAATATTGTGCAATGGAAAAACATTTTAGTTGTTTTGTTGACATTGTTAAAAAGTATTTGTTGTTTTTTTTTTTTTTTACAGTGCTGCTTCTTTTGGTTTGACTATTGTTTTTTGTTCTGAAACAGGTGTAATAGAAATATTGTTTTAATACGTTTGAAGTACTTTTGCTTTATTTTTGTTAGTTAATGTTCGGAATAAGGTTTTGTGCATTCATTCATTCATTCATTCAATTATTCACACTAGTTATTTTAGTTATTTACAGTGTTGGGCATGTTACTTTGAAAAAGTAACGAGTTAAAGTTACTCACTACTTTTTCACAAAAGTAAGAGTTATTAACTAAATTACTCAATAGTAAAAGTAACTTGTTACCAGGGAAAGTAACTATTTTCGTTACTTTTAAAAACAAATGTTTGTCAAATAATTTGAAATTTTCTGAGTAGTATTCGAGTCAGTTGAACAGACAGGTAGTTGGGTTAATGAACCTTGTAATATCACTAGCAACATATTTATCCTATACTTGAAGTGCAACAAAAAAGAAAAAAAAAAAAATAACAATCAGCATGTACATAAAACACACGCACAAAAACGTCCGTGATTAAACACAAAAACGAACGTAAACATGCACCAAAATGTGCAGAAAAATGAAAAAAAATGTATGAAAACACACACAGTACTGTACTTAAACATGCTCAAACACGTACAAAAACACACCCACTATATGTACGGAAACATCCGAAACGTACGTACACACGCACACACACGCACACACACGCACACACACACACACACACACACACACAAAAACGTATGTAAGTTCTTAAAAGATACGTAAACACATAAAACGTACATAAACACACAAAAAAACGTATGTAATCACTCAAAACGCACGTAAATACACAAAAAAGGATGGAAAATCACGCACGATAACAAACATAAAAACACAAAAAAACATACGTAAACACACAAATTGTACGTAAGCATATAAAACGTACATGATTACCCACAAAAATCTACGTACATACACACAAAAACCCCAGGAAACACACAAAACATGCGTAAATACACTAAAACATACATAAACTGTCACGGTTGCCCATTGCCCCCAATTGGCCCTGCCTATTTTGCGCCAGCTGCTGCTCGTTGACTGATTGGCTTCCCTCCTATTTAAGCTCAGTGCTCTCACTCACCCTTTGTCAGTCCGTCAACGAACCTCTGCACCCGCAAGACGTGTGTTTTGACTCTGTCCGGTATCCTGCTTGCGTATCCTGTTCGGTATCAACTACAGTCTCCAGTGTCTGGTATCGATCCCGCATGTCTCGCCCTGTCTGATACCTTGCTACAATCTCCAGTATCAGGTATCGTCCCCGTCTATCACGTCCTGTTTGATATGGAACTCCAGTCTCCAGTGTCTGGTATCTGGTATCGTCCTGTCTTGTATCTGTCTCCAGTCTCCAGTATCCTGTATCTGATATCTGAAATCAACCCTGTGTGTCCCTTCCTGTCCGGTATCGACCCCATCTATCGATCTCTTCTGCCTCTGGCTTCCTGTTGTTCCACGCTAGACTTCTGCTTTACTTCTTTCGCCCAGCGATCGCCGTATCACTGGCGTTTGTGTTAACATGCATGACTGCCCAATTCCCCCAAAAGAAATGTGTGAGAAATGTTATGCATCTGGGTCCTCCTCCTGTTCTGGCTCTGACATAAACACACAAAATGTACGTAAGTACATTAAACTAAACACAAAGTAAACACGCTCAAAATTATACGTAACGCACCACTTTTGACCGTCAGTAATGGTAACAGCGTTGTAACGGTAGAAAAATAATTAGTCATATTACCCCACTACTGAAAAAAACTTTTACGTAACAACGTTTTTGATAACGGCGTTATATGTAACAGCATTATTCCCAACACTGGTTATTTAATTTAAAAAAAACTCTTCGTTTTTGTGCTGTGCTTATTGTAAATTAAGAGGGAAGGAATTTTATTATTCAATGTTTATTATGTTTTCAAGCAAAAAGTATCGGATCACTATTAAACGATACTACCGTGTATTTTCTTGGATCAGATCAATACCAAAATTCTCAACCCTTAAACATGAGAATGTACTGTATACTGAAATCAATAATGTTTACAAATTCAAGTATCCATGCCTGATGAAAAAAATCTAAACTATTTTAACCACCTCCAAGCACGTCACACAAATTAGTACTTAAGACCTCAGATGGCAAAAGAAAAAATAAATCCAATAACAGTACTCAGGGGGAAAGTCATTTGAAAATAGTTTGATTGAATAACCATTACAACGCTGCATTACAGTCATAACACAAGACTGAGATGATACTTATTGGTATCTGGGGCCCTTTGGCTCGTGCGCACAAATGATGAGCGTGTTGAGTTAACTCCGAGACGGCGATTCAATAAACATGAGCTAGTGTAGCATCCATCGGAGATGTCTGCAGGCAAGTAATAGAGTTGATATGGAATTGATGGGCCTCATCATAGTGCTCCTCGCCCAACACGGCCAGCTTCATTAGGGCCCACAATGAGGCAATCATTCCCATTTTATTAGTTATCCTCACACTGGGACAAACACCTTGTCCAGATTACAGTTCCTTCGAATGCATTGACACCCACTCACCTTTTTCTCATGTTGTCACATTTCAGGATTCGATCTTAATAGAATGAAAAAAAATATATATTTTCAAAGAATCAATAGTGAATTGTAAAGTCAAACCAATTTGTTTACATTTTATATTACGTTTAAAATGAAACAACTAAAAAGAAGGTGTTGAAAACATGGTGGTCCCCTGTTCTCTTAACTCAGGCAACTGACTCCAGCAGTTCCGTGATGACTTCTGAATGATCCAGTGTGGACCTAAATGAATAACGTTGAAAAACTGAGTGTACCTCAAGTCTCAGTTTGTGAGCAACAATCTCAAAATGGAAACAACCGCAAACCTACGAAAACCTGACTGGCACACTAAACTTTCAACCCCAACAAGGAGAAAATTAATCCAAAAAGACACCAAGAGGCCCCTGATTGCATTAGATGACTTACAAGTATAGACAGCAGAGGCAGGACAAGCTGTGCATAGGACAACTATTAGTGAACAAGTACAAATCTGCTTTTTATGGAAAAATGGAAAGAAAAAACCCTTTCTCAGAGAATACCACTAAAAGGCCAATTTAGCATTTGCAAGAAGCCACATGGGAGACACAAATAGCATGTGGAACAAGGTGCTGTGGTCAGATGAGACCAAAAACTAACTTTTTGGGCTGAATACAAAGCGTAACTTTTGGCTTGAGAGTAACACTGCACGTCACCCTGAAAACACTATCACTGCTGTTAAACATGGTTGTGGCAGCATCATGATCAGGGTTTGCTTTTCTTTTGCATGGACTGGGAAGATCATTAGTTGATGAGTTTGAAGACCCGGCATTAATGTCTTCTCTCCTTATTTTGAATCTAATTAAGTCTAAAATGATCAGTATTAGTGACATTTGCGGCAGATATCTTTAAACGGTCTCAGTGTTGTTGCACAGCATCCAAGACGCCTGGTGGCTTATAATTTGTTAGGAGTAGGATAAGGGGAGGTGGGGTTACCTAGCAGAGGTTGCAAGTTCAGGAATAAGGTGGAGGTCACGCAATCCATCTGACGCCGACTGAAAAAGATTGGGTGTGAGGTTGCGGGATTTCCACAAGTGCCATGTTAACTCAGCGTGTTTGGTTGCGACCTGTCATCTAAAGAATGTTCCTCTGATCACAGCAGACGATGGAATGACTTGTTGTCATTGGGTCACTTACTCTGTTTGTCTATCCTTCAAGTAAGATTACAAGAAGATTATTGTTAATAATATTAACTGCCACAAAACCTTTTACACTGCAGGTAATTATTACGCTCAATTTAGTGGTATTAGTGCGTAGCCGATGGGATTGAAACACGTACAGATACTTAGGTCTTAAATCCCCTCACAGAGGCCCACCTACCCGAGCAAAAAGCTGACCCCGACCACATGGCAGTGACACTTGGTGTTTGCATGCAAACCCCAGGTATGTACAGCTTAAGCATTCAGAGGCTTAGGCTATTTAGGCCACTGAAATCTTGTGTTTACAGTCAGTGGATGCACAACAACAGATCCAAACAGCAGCGTGTGGGCGTATGACTCAGTGAGGCACAGAGCAACCACGTGAGGAAAAAACAACAAAGGGAGGTCATTAAAAGAAGAAGGAGACTAAGTTTGTCAAAATTGCTTCCTCCTTGTCCCATTTTAACAGTGTTTGGACTAACGCGTTACCAGGCTTGGGAAGTAACGGAAAACATGTAACAATGTTCCGTAATTAGGATACAAAAATGTAATTGTACCCGGTTACAGGACATAATCCTTTTACAGGTATATTCAGTTAAAATGAGGATTGTTTAGCAAGATTGCAATTTTATTTAAAAGTATATTTATATATGAATAATACACTCATAGATTGATTCTATTATAATTTCAATCACTGACAAAAGAGAGACAGAAATCGATAAGGGATAACACAACTTACGGATCGTAGTGACATCCGTATCTGTTCCGCATATTGTATATATTGCATGTTTGTGTTGCGGGTAGAATCCATCTTTTTTTGTGTATATTTTTAATTTAGCACTCATTTTGTTGAATTGGTGCAAGCTTGCAGTTCCGCTGCATACATGTGTGCATATAATGATGCCTTCAGGGACATTTAGTAAATTTGATTGTCTTCTTTCTGTATTTTTTTAGTTGATTGTTGTTCAAAATCCACTTAAACATCCCTGCATTAATGAGCTCTTAATGAGAAGTAAAAGAGAGCAAATCTTGTCTGCCATGTGAAAGAGAAAGTTTTATCCATCCATCCATCATCTGCACCGCTTATCCTCAGTAGGGTCGTGGGGTTGGTGGAGCCCATCACAGCTATCATTGGGCAGTGGGCAGGGGACACCCTAAACTGGTTTCCAGCCAATCGCAGGGCACACGGGGACAGACAACTCACTCGCTCAGTCACACCTAGGGACAATTTGGACCGACGAATTCACCTGAAATGCCTTAAATGGCCTTAAATGGTTTCCAGCCAGTGGCAGGGTACACAGGGACAGACAATTCGCTCGCTCATTCACACCTAGGGACATTTTTTTTGCTAGGCCAATTAACCTGACATGCATGTTTTTGGAATGTGGGAGGAAACCGGAGTGCCCGGAAACCCACGCAAGCACGGGGAGAACATGCGAACTCCACACAGGAGGTTCGATCCCATGTCCTCAGAACTGTGCCGCACACGTGCTAACCACTGCTCCGCAGTGCTGCCCGAGGTTTTATATTTTTGCTGAATAAACCTACGACGTGGTTAAAATGGAGCACTTTTTTGATAGACTATTGGCAACTACAAAGTTTATATTACAGGGTGAGCGCCTAGATTTACAGACTTTGTTACTCTCTACCGCCATCTTCTGTCATGATGACTTATTTATTTCACCAGTGCCCGCTCGTTTGGCGCCAGCCGTTCCTGGCTTCTTGATTGGTTCCCCGTCCTACTTAAGCTCCCTCCTTTCACTCGCCTGGTTGTCAGTCCGTCAGCGAACCTCTGTTTCTACAAGGCAAGACCTTTGACTCTGACTCCCGTCGCTCCCGCTTTTTGCACCTGTTTTCCACCTGTTCGTTCCTGATTTCCCCGTTTGTCTCCCGCTACGGCCTGTTTTTTGACCCCGACCACGTTTTGCTCTCCCGTCCCAGTTTACGACCCGTTTTTTATCCCGACCACGATTTGCTCTCCTGTCCCGGCTAAAGACCATTTTTTTCCGTCTACTACACTACTATTTCCCGCTCCGAAAGATCCACTTCCGCAATTGGAACTCCGATCCCTTGAGCGGCTTGCTTCCCGCGTCCAGCAGGCACCAGATCGCTGGCGCTGCCTTTCCTCTATATCTCGATAAACTTCTGAGAAACGTTTTGCGATTGGGACTACCTTTTGTTCCGGTTGTGACTTCTGGCTTTTAATATTATGATTCCTAAGCCGACTAATAATGTGAATGCAGGTACATGCATTTCTTGTATTTTCTTAATCTTTTTGTGGTTTGGGTTTGGCGTTTGATCTTTACTAAAAGCAGGCCTTTTTTGCTTTTATTTTTTTTTTTCTCCACTGACAAATAGAAAAAATGATTAAGAAAACACCCGTTGTTTATCTCCAGGACCCCCCCTGCTCCCTTTCCTCAAACCTAATGTGTTTTGCCCTGAAAAAGTTTAATAAAAATAAGATAAAAGCAGAAAGGTGCAATGAAAAATAAAGCATAAGGGCTTTTTTAACACAGTTTGGCATTGTTAATAAATACTTGATAGAGAAAATATTTAACTTTAAGATTTTAAGGACACATCAATGATACACCCCACTTCTAAAAAATTCTGTAATTTTATTTATTTTATTTCTATTGATCTTTTGTTAACCTATTTGGTATTGAAGTAATCCAAAAGTAATTAAAAGTAATCACCTTACATTAAAGCAATATTATAATGTTCAGATTACGTTACTGATTACATTTTTTTCATCAGGTAAGTAGTACCTATATCGGATTACATTTTCAAAGTACCTCTCCCAACCCTGTGCCTGTTCAAATAATTTGTACACTGATGAAAAAGCAAGATCAAGCTCTTCGTTCTTGGCAAGTGCGGAAACAGAGTCTAGTATTCTGGTAATGGTTGAAAGACGAGAGCACGGATCATAACTGGGAGGGATGGGGCACAGGTTGCCCATCGATTTGTTTGTGTTTTCATGGAGGAAGGAGGAGGTGAACGGGTTTGTTGGCCCACGGCCCGGAAGAAGTGCTGAGCTGGTGGCTGCTTCGTCTTTTTCTGATCGTGTCCTTCAATTAAGCCGAATAACTTTTATGAGCTGCTTCCAGAAGCATTGTCCCTGAGTGCTGAATGTAAAAAAATGTTTTATAAAAGCCAAGAAGAGATCCGCAGGTTCGAGAGCATTCTCCATTTGGGCCCCGGTGCTGTGGAACGCCCTGAGATTCGATCTGCAACCTAAGAGGAAATGTTTGAATCTAGGCTTAAAACACACTTCTATTCGGCAGCTTATCAATAAGCTATCTTTCCTGTTGACAATATCTGTTTCCATCCGTTCATCCATCCATTATCTGCACCACTTATCCTCAGTAGGGTCGCGGGGGTGCTGGAGCCCATCCCAGCTATCTTCGGGCAGTGGGCAGGGGACACCCTGAACTGGTTGCCGGGCAGTCGCAGGGCAGCCAGATCTGTTTATTAATTGTCATTGCAATATCCATTGCAGCCTGGTCATCCTGGAAGGGGAATTACCTCATATGCGGTCCCTTCTCAGGGTTTCTTCATTTTCCTCATGTTGAGGTTTTTGAGTTTTTCCTTGCCCTCATGTAGGTTTTAGATCAGAGGATGGTGTAATAATAGTCAGTGGTTTGCAATAATCTGTTGTCTGTGCAGCCCTTTGAGACTCCTTGTGATGAATAGCTATACAAATAAAAATGACTTGACTTGACTTGTTTACTAAACAATGTTAAAAGCTAGAAACGTGCTTTCGTTTTCTAATAAAAATGGTTCAGTTTTCTTTTCATTTGTCCTATGCAACAAAACGAAATACTCTGTAGGCCTTCAAAAATGAGTTAAAACGACATATAAATGGCTAGCACTGGCCCAGTTTGAGAAAAAAGGCCTGTCATTGAATGAGTCAAAATAAAATATATCAGCCAGCCAGAGGACTTTGATGGCCAGAAGTGATCAGCACACGTCACGATGGCGTTCTCTAGTGGTAAAAAGCAGTAATGAAAGGTGATGGAGCCTCCCAGTTGAAGCTAATACCGTCTACAAATCGCGTCTTTGACGAGCAACACAAACCTTTGAGATTTAAATCAGTGTGAATGACACGACATTTCCCCACTGGACTTGATTAACGGTTCTTCGTTTTACGTTTTTGTTACATCAAAGAGAACATTATCGATTCCTCTCAATCTCAGACAATTGTAAACGACTACATTCAAATATTTGGATGAGTATGCGCCTTGCAACAATTACCACTAAATGACCATTGTGTATCTGGGATCGTTTTTGAAGAAATCCTTACTCTCGTTTGAAAAATACATCTTCGTTTCTTCTTCCATTTTTTTTTTCCAAATTTTCAATGGAAAAAATGCCAAACTTCCATAAATTTCGCACATAACAAAATCATTTGCAGGGAATCCATATTTAAAGGAACATTGAATTGCTAACCATTTCTTTTTAAGAAGAAAATGTTGTTAAAATATTAGTCGTTTTGTTTGAGGGGGTGTGTATGCTGTGTTATATTATTGTATATTAAATGTTTTATACAGCACTTTCAGTTGCATTTCAGTGTTTTTTTTTCTTGTGCAAGAACAGACTGCTGGTGCCCATTCCTCTCCAGGCCAATATAGATTTGGACTAATAGGGGTGGGAGGTACTCGGAATTTTGGTATCGATCCGATACCTAGAAAACAGATGCTAGTATCCGCCAATATCGATACGATACCGGTAAATTCTCCTTGAAAATATCATGATGATTGAGTACTTGAATTTCACACTGCTAACATAAACAGTATGTCAAAATAAATCGCTTCCATTTCATCAGCTATTTCAGAACCCAAATCAAAATAGTTAAGGTTTTGTTTGAAATGGAACATTGGAATATTTGCATGCGAGTGTGTATGCGTTCTGTTCAATGAAGCATTTACAAAAACAGTACATTTGCAGTAAATTATATTGCATAAGTTAAAGCTCAGAATTTTTCATGACTGTTGTACCTTCTAAATACAGTTAAAATGTGATATTTATTTAAACACTTCCAAAGTTATTTCACATTTTGAGACAAACTTTAAGTACACAGAGGTGTCTGTATTTTTTGTGTATACCTTGTGGTAAAAGATGCACTTTGTTGGCAGTCAACAACAACCACAAAATGGATAAAAATAAAGAAAAGAGCAGGTACATGTCATTTCAAACTAACATTTGCTGTATGTACAGCACATGATTTTGGGTGTGGTGGAGGGATGTTGGGGGTGGAATCAAATGTGGTTAAATAGTGAAACTTACTTTTATTACCATATTTTACACACAAGAAGGTGCACTAGATTATAAGCCACACTCCTTCAAAAATTTGTTGTTTGGTGCGTCATTCTCCAAAGGTTGGGCTGCATTAAACATGATCATTTTGATAGTAGGCTAATATACAGTAGCTAATCTAGATATACACAAGCAGCACTGCAGCACAGTGGTTAGCGCGTGTACGACACAGTTCTGAGGTCATGAGATCGAAACTTCCTGTGGGAGTTTGCATGTTCTCCCCGTGCTTGCGTGGGTTTCCTCCGGGCATGCCGGTTCCCTCCCACATTCCCAAAAACATGGATGTCAGGCCGGTCCAAATTTTCCCTAGGTGTTAACGAGAGAGTGAGTTATCTGTCTCTGTGTGCCCTGTGACTGGCTGGCAACCGGTTCAGGGTGTCCCCTGCCCACTGCCCGAAAATAGGTGGGATGGGCTCCAGCACCCCCGCGACCCTACTGTGGATAAGCGGTGCAGATAATGGATGGATGGATAGATACACACAGTACGTGTTGCATTCATTATAAGGCTTATATAAAGGTTTTGATTTTTTGTGGCTCCAAATTTGTTTTGTTTTGTTGCCGACCCCTGCCATAGCATACTAATTATACAGATGACACTTGAAAAGGCCAATTTTATCTCACCATCACACTATTTTTTAGTCGCAGCTCTACTGTGTTGATGATATTATTGGGTCGGGCCTCAAGAATATTGTCAGATATTAAACCAGTCCGTAGTACAGAATGGTTTAGGACCACTGAAATACATTGTGTATTTCCGACTAGCAAAGTCTTTATGAAGCGCAAGATTCTGAACTGAACGAAGAAGAAGGCATTGTGGAAGTAATTCAGTCATACTGAAAGATATAAACGCGTGTCCGCAGGTATTCTATAACGTTTGTCACTTACAATGCCAAGTTAACGCTAAGAAAAAGAGAAGCAAAATGAAATACCAATTTACCTCCACTTTCTGTTTTCTGTTTTCTATGAGGTTTGTATCTCGCACAGGGTCTAGAAATAGTGATGATGAGGTAAGTGTTGGGGTCTGGCGCACCTCCTTCCACCAGAGGGCGCCTAACTGGTTTGGAATTGGGACGTTTTGTGTCAAATTTGTGTCCACCACACACCTGTACTTAATTAATCTGATTATTTGTAAGGACATTTTGGTTGGCATACATTGTCGGGTCATTTTCACTTACTCTGTCATCGCTGAATCAGGTTTGGTTTTTGTTTCTGATTTCTTGATTTCTTGATTGGGCATTTTGTTAATTGATTTGTGCCCACTTGTTTGTTTGTTACTTTTGTTCTGGTTTTGTTAATCAATATAATCCTCGTTTTAAGCACTCCTGCCTCAGTTCCTGTTTCCCCCACATGGGTCCATCACCTCCAAAACATAATAAAATGACACGACCATCAAAGATACCAGCAGGAGGCTCCCCATTTCTGTCCCGGTGAGGAGAAAGCCCCTCAGTCGCACCTGGTTCCTGTCTTGGCGCAGGGGCTAGGACCTTCAGTCTTTCCGTTGCTGCAGCTTCCATAAATTTTTTTGAATCATTTTTTTAGGCCATCTGGCCATTGGAGGGAGGTTATGTTAGGGTTTGATACGCTTCCTTCCACCAGAGGGCACTTAATGAGTTTGGAATTAGTACAGATGTGTCCAATCACCACGCACTTGTCCCTAATTATCTCATAAGGACATTTGAACAGCACACCTCGTCAGGTCTTTTTATTTTCTCTGTCATTTTTACCGCCGATTTGTTTTTTGTTTCTGGTTTCTTGTTTGGGCATTTTGTTAGTTGCTTTGTGTCCTCTTCTTTGTACTTTGGTGCTGGTTTTGTTAATAAATAACATCCTTTTTTTGAGGCCCCTGGTCTTAGTTCCTGCTTCCTCCACATGGGTCCATCACCCCAAAAACCTACAATAAGACTTGTGTGCTACACAAATATACAAAGTATGATCAGCCATGTAGATTGGATAGCGTGGGTACGTTTGACCTACTCTAGTTCTTTTCCCTCGTTTGAAAACATGATAACGTCTATGGCCCTAAAGGCCAGGTAGTTAGGATTTAGTTCTCAGATCTAGGTCTGATCCTCATTGCCACAATTTTTATGCAATTGTGGTCCGTGACAAATATCAATTGTACAAATATGATAATTCTCTGTTGAGCATTTCCAAGTTCTTCCGTACATAAGGCGCTCATTCACTTTTTGGCCAATTAAGGGTTTAGTCCGGAAAACACAATACATTTAGTTTCGTGGTTTCTGATGTGACTCAGCTGTGCCCGCTCTTTTGGCGCCAACTGCCACGGGTTCTGATCGGCTTCCAATCAGTATTTGAACCCAGTCCTGTCTGTCCCCTTTTGTCAGTCCTCAGTGAACACTCGGCAAGCTTTTCCGTCCCTAACTCCCACCTGTGCCGTGTTTTGCTCCCGTCTGTCCCTGGCTTCAACCCGTTTTTTATCCTGACCACGTCTGCTCTCCCGCCCCGGCTTTCGACCTCTTTGTCCACGACTACGTCTTCTCTTTTATTTTGGCTTCGACTCGCTTCCGACCCCAACCACGTTTTTGCTCTCCTGTCCCGGCTACCGACCCGCTTTTTTCCGTCCCTGACACTGCCCTCGCTCGCCACGGAAGATCCACTTCCGTGTTCGAAGCACAGTCCGAGTACCAGAGCGACTTTCTTCTAGCGTCCAGAGAACACCGGATCGTGGGCGCAGCCCTTTCTCTTTCTTCCGATAAAACTTGTGAGAAACGCAACGCAAGTGGGTCCTGTCTCCTTTCTGGTCTTGACATTTAGCGCTTCATATCAATAAACGCCACATAGCAAAACATTGAACATTTGTTTTTAATTGATTATTTTCATTTGATGGAACATAGCAATTTAACAACCAAGAAAAAATAATATAAGCTTTCTAACTTCATCTTTTTTTTTTGTTTGGGGGCGAGCGTGCGTTTTACAACAGAGAAGTTATCAGTCAAACAAACATAATGCTGTTTAAAACATGTCACTAAATGCTCTAAATGTCTCTGGCTCCGTTGAACCTTGCATTCATTTGAGTCTTATACATTTTATAAATAAAAAGGGATTTAATAACACACAAAGTAGACTCAATAATAACCTGAGGAGAGTATGTTGAACTAGGAATGCATTATATTTACAACAGGATAATCGATATACATCTGCGTGTCGTGCATTAGCGTAATGAATGTAGAATCAGTGGCAAGTCCCATCCGTGATATCAGTGTGTGTAAACTAGTGGCTTTTGGTTATAATACATGTTTCTCTTTCAAAAAATGACATTGAAAGTGGCAGATGAGTAAGATTCAATAGCACCTGGCTTACATATGCAACCCATTCAAAATGAACACAAGTTTACCAGTTTTTTTGTTTGTTTTTTTGGGGGGGTTGTACTCAGTGCAATGGTAAACTGGGCGCCATTCTTGGTTAGTAGAAGTGTTCCGCATAGAGCAAAAGGCACTTGGTCTTTTTGATTTTTTTTTCTGGTTTGTAAAAGTTCAAACTCAGTCCCTGCTTTCTCACGCATGCAGGGAAGTAGCACCATCCTCGGAAGTTTGAAGGCACTGCGTCGCAAATCAGGCGAGGGATTTATGTCCTCTTCATGCACACCTGACAGCGGCTAATGTGCGTTCGCAGATTTCCCGCTTTTAACGTGGTTGGGACTGGTTTCCTGCGGATAAAAGAGGAAAGGCTCAGTCGGTTGTAGAGGAAGATTTTAAGCCCGAGACTGGATGTCAGTCATTTCGTTCGGGTTCGGGTTGGGCCCTCATAAATAAAACATAAAAAATGTTTTTTTTTCCAGTCCCTCAAAGTTAATGAATTAGTCTGGCTCAGGCTGGGTCTAGCTTCAATACCCGGGAGCCCGATTGTACTAATTATCCATTAAGTGCACTAGCATAAGTTGTATTTAGGTCATCAACAAATGACTATTTTGATAGTGGACTAGTCACCGACTATTGGAACGATTCTTTAAATGATCTGATAATTATTCATTTTTTAATTAAATTTAGCATGATGTATATTTAATTATGTGAAAACTGATGATAAACACAGGAAAAATAAGACCATTTATTTTCTATTTTTTTTTCAAAAATTAAATAAAAATTTTAAACTAATTAGGCACAGTGCTCGGTCAGCAAAGACAAAAATCCCTAAAAAATATATGTCCAGTTTTTGGGCACGGGCAAATAATTAATGAAATAAAATTAAGTAAACATTTTTATCACTACAAACCGAGAACACGCTAATTAGCAGCAGTACAAGAGTAAATAAAAGCAATATGATGTGTATTTTGGAAAGTACAACTGCAATGACTGTAACAAAATACCTTAATGATTCCAAACAATTGGAAATCAAACAGTTTTAAAAACTACCGTTGGTTGTTTTTAACGTTTTAACAACTGACATTTGTTCTTGGGACGGCATGCATTTCATTTCAAATATGTTTGTCAGTCTCAGTCTGGCATAATGCTCAAGCTCTCTTTTATAGCGAAATAAACACGTATAGAATAGAAAATGCATAGGATCAAAACTGTATTGGCTTGAATATTACTTGAATCTTAGGGCCCGGTCACACAGCCGTTTGCGGCTGAATCACGGCCAGAAATTTCTGCCTGTGAGGCGGACGCTATTGGACGCTTTGAGATCGCCATACAGACGAGATACAGCAGTGCTTAACACGCGGTCGGAAATTCACGCGCGGTTGGCAGCGCGAAAATGTTTTGCGCTGCTCAATACTTTAGAGCACGGGTACACAGCCTTTCACGGGCGTATCGAGGCTGAATCACGGCCAGGAATTTCTGGCCGTGAAGCAGGCGCTGTTGGACGCTTTGAGACCGCCATATAGACGAGATACAGCAGTGCTTTACTCGCGGTCGGAAATTCACACACGGTTGGCCGCACAAAAAAGTTTTGAGCTGCTAAAAACTTTGAGCACGTGTTAACCGCGGGCGGCACACGAGGTAATGACACGGAAATGACACGGAACGACGTGCTCTGGCCGCGGCCAGGGCGTGGTTACACATGGGTAGGACGCGAAATTTCAGCGGGTAATCGTGGGTGGAGCATGGTAATAGCATGTTCTGCGCCTGTATCGCGGTGTTATTACGGGAAATTAGCGTGTTACGCGTGTGACGGTCAAACGCCTTTCTCCGCGTATATACAGCGCGATTTGCCGAGCACACGTCAGTTGTGCTCGAGACGTCAAGGGGTGGACATGGATCCCCGTCACCGTAGTGACCTCGTCTTAATCCATTTTTATTTCTTGACATTTATTTTCATTTCATAAAAAGATAATAAAATCAAAATGAAAAACTATTACAATAATAACATATTGGCTTCTTCGGTGCCATAGCTTGAAATCTTGATCTTCACGGGACTGTGTCTTGAGCGGTTATGATTTCTACAGTCCGGAGTTATGCCGAGAAATGCATCCCTGCCGAGATTTGCATCCCCTCGCTACTACAACCAATTTTACCTCGTTTTATCTCACTTTTATATCACTTTTAGGGAATGTAATGGCGAACATATAACCAAAACCACTTCGTCTTGCATTTGTTGGGGAATGTAATACAACTTAAACCATTCCGTCTTTGTTTTTGTTGTGAACGTAATCGAACGGTAATGCACACCGTATATAAAATCCCCCCCCCCTCGCATGAACGCGCATTCTGCTGCGCTTCCAACAAAAGCGATCGTATTCTATATAAAACGCGTATTAAAACAATAAAGCGAGCTAATTATAACAATTGGGAGATCCTAGTCTATATAACGCGTTTATTTAAACAATAAAGTGCGATCGTATTCTACAAAATGCGTTTGTTAACGCGGATGAAAAAGTCACCAACGTCAATGCACGCTTCCAACAAGAGCGATCGCAGCAGAATGCGCGTTCACGCGAGGGGGGGGGGGTTTGCGTAGGAGTCGGATTTGGGCAAAACACCGAGCTTTTATACCTGTGGTCCACACGAGAAAATGACGCGGAAATGATGCGATGAGGAAGCGGAACAGTCGCCGGCGTCTGTTTTGCGGGCATACCACCGATGAACAGCGGGTTGGCCAATTTTGCACATTTTCCATCGCGGGCAACCACGGGCAAAAAAAAACCGCACAATTTTACCTGCGATACAGACGCAAACGGCTGTGTGCCTGGGCCCTTACAGAGGCGAGTCAGGCTCTGTTTCATTTAACTGTTTGACATACTCTTTCAATGTTCATGCGTCACCAATCTACCACCACGATACCCAAGGTCTGCTTTGCAAACATTGCAAGTAGTCTTTTTGTTCGCCGCGTCGAGGATATAGTTCTTAAAAAATGTTTTACGTGTTATTAATGTTGACGCCGTCATTTTTGTAGGTTCATGTAACCGCTTGAGACAGATGCTATTGCGGATGAGCGGCTTTCAGCAGAGATTATATTCATGCAGAGATGTTGGAAAAACGTGTGTAGCGACAATAATCAATAATGAAGCCCATTAGACTTACGTAAACATATCGCTGTCTTCAATGGTGGCAAGCCAGAAGCTGTAGGAGTTGGCGTAGTAGTTACAGGTTCCCCGACCGTGACACTCGATGAACGGAGCGCTTCGGAATTCCTCCAAGCAGGAACCGGGAGAAGCCAATGCCTGACCGGAACCTTCGGCACCGGCACTTGTGTGCTACACAAATATACAAAGTATGATCAGCCATGTAGATTGGATAGCATGGGTACGTTTTAGCTACTGTAGTTGTTATCCCTCGTTTGATAACATAACGTTTTTGTTTCAATAATGTAAAAATGATTTTCCAAAATTTGGTTCTCAGACAAGACATCAAGAAAGCTTGGACTGATATTTTGCGAGTGTTTATTGTATATATTATGGTCTATTTGTCCTAATATTTTGTATCTTTTCAGTCTTTATTACATTTTTATCTTGTTTATCCAGGAGTCCTGTGTTTAATCTCGTTGTTATCAATGACAATAAAGACTAGTGTACTGTATTGTACTGTATAGTATTGTCCATCCATTCATTATCTGCACTGCTTATCCTCAGCAGGGTCGCGGGGGTGCTGGAGCCCGTCCCAGCTACCTTCAGGCAGTGGGCAAGGGACACCCTGAACTGGTTGCCAGCCAGTCGCAGGGCTTATATTATATTATATTATATTATATTATATTATATTATATTATATTATATTATATTATATTATATTATATCATATCATATCATATTATATTATATTATATTATATTATATTATATTATATTATATTATATTATATTATATTATATTATATTATATTATATTATATTATATTATATTATATTATATTATATTATATTATATTATATTATATTATATTATATTTTTTATTAAATGATATAAATTGATACCATATCCTATCATATCATCTTATATTATATTATTGTTTGCTTTGGACCTTATCTCATACTTAGGCCTTCATTCATATTGAAACTTTGTCAATATCAAGTTCAAAATTGGCATTGTTCATTTCAGCCTTTCACCGTAAAGTTTGCTAGCTGTACTCATGCTAATTTCACTGCTACACGGCACAGTCCTAATGGTATAAAAGAGTAATATTGTTATAGCAAAATAATTAATTTTTTATTGCTTCTTTGATGGAGTAGTGGAGGGTAATGCATTTAAGTTTCATATTTTGTGTAGAAGCAAGAAATAACATTTGGAGATTGATGACTGAGATAATAGTAATGGCATGATTTTTGTAGTTTTTTTCTTTCTCTAGAGTAAATGCAAAAAAAATTGTAACAGCAACCTTTTTGGCTGATAGTGACAATGATGCCAACAGTGCATAAAAGTCTAAACAACGTATTAGTCAAACTAACAAACTAGCATCCGATGCAATCTCCTTTGCATGTGTCCAATATTAAAAACAAAATAGATATATACATTTCTTAGATTGATTTACAATTGATTTATTTTCTAGATTTGAAGCTTAGGTTTACACAGTCACATCACAAAGAAGTTGTTGTTAACTCTGTCATCCATTGACTAACCAGTTGAATTTTGGCTGTCCAAGTAACTTTGGGTAAGACACAATCTATTTTGCTACCTGTGTGCTCGATTCTATATTCTATGGTTGCCAATCAGTGGATAAATGTGACCTAGAATGTGTAATTGTGATGCCTTGCAAATCATTTGCTCATTTTACTATCACATTCCATTTTGTCATTCACTCTGTTGTGTCTCACCATGACGAAAGAGTAGCCAATCCACAGAGAGTCCCAACCAGAAGGACAGGGAGGGATCATGATGGTCTGACTGTGAACCGCAATCACCATGGCTGGCGCTTCACACACAGCACACCTTTGAAACACAAAGCGTTCAAAAAAGTCAGACGTGTGATTATTTTCACTCAGGAACTTGGTGGAGAGTCAAAAAGACACACCTGCTGATGAAAGGTTTGATGCTTTCGCCAGTAATTGGCGCCATACTCATAGGCATAGGCTCTGGCGAGGTCAGCCAGTAGGAGTAATCATTGCGGGAGGCGAAGTTGCAGACGTTGTTGATGTTGCAGAACAAAAAGGGCATTGGACTGAACTTTCTTAGACAGCTCCCTGCCGTACCTATAAAGAAGAAAATGTTCCTTACAAACCTACTTGTTTATTTCACCAGTATAAGATACTCACCAAGGTCCTGTCCATGGGAGCGTTCATTGCCTTGTACGTAGAGCAGGGAGTAGCCATCATATATGGGTGAAGTGCCCTCTGGACAAACTGGAATGTCCACTGTTTGGCTGTGCCGAGTCACCAGGAAACCGTGATCCATTGAAGAAGGGCCGGGGGGTCCCAACTGACCAGGAACCCCATCAGGTCCTGGTGGGCCGGGATATCCTCTAGGACCTAAAAACATGATTTATAAATGACTGTTTCTATTAATTGGATATATTGTCACGAAGAACAATGGGGACTTCTAACCCTGAGGCCCAGGTAGACCAGCGTCGCCTTTGGTCCCTGGCTGCCCGTGATATCCAGGGAGGCCGTCTTCTCCTTTTGGACCTTGAATACCTGTCAGACCTGTGAAGGAAAATATTGTTAAAGCAATTTGAGAGGCCCCCTAAGATCACAATAATCAAGCTAAAATTCCTTTACTCAAGACGCCTCAATCAATACAGAGTGAATTGTGCACATACAATTGAATTATTGATACATTTTTCAATGTTACCTTGCAGTCCTTTCTGTCCTGGGAACCCAGATGGCCCTTGTGGACCTGGTAGTCCTGTGATACCTGGCTGACCTGCATCTCCCTTGATAAATGTGTGTGGACCAGGGGGACCAGGCAGGCCAACATTACCTGAAATGAAATAAAATGTATTTTTTTAGATCAATCAAACTGTAGAACTGCTAGTTGATGTGTTAAGGGTCTTTCATCATTTGCGTTCCACCCTAACTTCCCTTGAGGATGTAATAAAAAATTGCTGTTGTGAGACTTAACCCTCTCAAATAAAAACAAACAATGTGCATATTTTTATAGGCATGCAAACACTCACATTAAAACGATGTAAAAAGGCGTTTAGGGGAAAAAAATTCAAGGAAAGATGATCTACTCTTTAAGAGATTACAGAACACAGCCACAGGAAGCGGTTCCAGCTCATAGCAATAGACAATAGAATAGAAAATATCAAAAAAGTAAGATTAAAGTGATAGCTCAATGCCAAACTTAAATTATATCATGAGCATCTCTTGCAGACCATGTTTTACGCCAAACTCCCCTTACCCTTTTCTCCTTGATATCCTCTATCTCCAACTTCTCCTTTGAAGCCAAAGTCGCCTTGACCACCTTTTGTACCTAAACATTATTCATGAAAATGGAAGAACAGCTTCAAATTTTGTGTTTAAGAAAAGGGGAGTATAATGCATTTGCGTTCACCTGGAAATCCTGGCACCCCTTGTTGTCCTCTCTCTCCTTTGGGACCATAAACACCTGGAAGCCCAGCCGGTCCCTGTGTAACAATTAAAATGATAAGTTACTTAAAAACTTGGTCTTATATAGATAGATAGTAAAATTTGTAACTTTTCAATAGGCGTGTTACATACGGGAAATCCAGGTGTTCCAGAGTCACCCTTTTGTCCTAACTCTCCTTGGAAACCAGGAAGACCCTGGTCTCCTTTGTCTCCTTTTTGGCCATCTCGTCCCGGCACACCAGGAGGTCCCGGAGGGCCACCAATTCCTGTTGTGTTATCAAATTATATAGTTTCCTCCACTAGTACAATCAGACTGATTATAAATCTTTCTTCCAAATGTTTAATTAATTGTGACATACCCGGTTCTCCTGGTTGCCCAACTTGTCCTGGATTTCCTTTTGGGCCCTCTAGAGAAATTCCTGTGGGCCCAATTTCTCCCGGTTCACCTTGGCGTCCCTCAAATCCAGGAAGACCCTTGTCACCTTTGATACCAGGGACGCCAGGATAGCCCGGGCTGCCAGGAAAACCTGGACTTCCTCTTTCACCTGAATATCAAGACACATAGGGGATAATGTTGTTTATCAAAATTTACTCGAAATTTGAGGAATCAGTGATGAAGGGAAATCTCACCTTTGACACCTTGCTCCCCTGATGGTCCTGGAATGCTAAGACCAGGTAAACCTGCAGCACAGAGATTACTTTAAAATTGGCAGTGTCTCAATACAACATTTGCATTTCCAATATGTTATGGATTTTTCAGCCCGGGTTATTGACCTATACGAATATCATCTGTTTCAATATCAGCAAAAAATTTAAAATGCACTTACTGGTGGGTATTTTATTATCAGAATTTGGAAGAGATTAGTTTGAATTTGAACAACTTTAGTTGCACAAGTCGAGTTAGGTTGACATGATTAATCAATGTTTTTTGGTCCCTCTCAATTCTAGATGAACCATGGCTAGTGCAAAAAAGCATAATAGTTAAGTCTTCTCTGGTTGCTACATCCAATTTCTGCTTGACAAAATGTAGCTGTAGTAAAAATTGGAATATACTACTTGCATGCAGTATAAAGTTAATAATTTAAGTCAATTTCTGATATCTGTTAAAATTCCATACAGTATTTTAACATCGTACCCACACCCAATATCAAATAAAAACCAGAAGATCCCTACTTAAAATCATAATGTAATTAATTAAGATAAAACATTTTCATTGATTGATACTTCAACAGATAACAAACAAAACAAACAAAAAAACTATCATTCTCATGTGGTACAAACCAGGGTCTCCTCTCTCCCCCGATGATCCAGGGATGCCATCTACTCCCGCTTCTCCCTTTTCTCCAGATGCACCAGGGGGTCCTGGCAAACCACTATTGCCTGGTAAAGACAAAGTCCAAACTTGATTTGCTAATGTGGCCAACAAAAGCAGACTTGACACAATATAGGGAGCTTGATCAGGAATGGCAGTCTGTAGTTGAAAAGTAAATCTGTTTCTTACCCGGCCGGCCGTCACGACCAGGTTCTCCCGCAGACCCTGGCAGCCCTGGGACACCCTTCTCGCCAGGTATTCCAGGCTGGCCTTCACAGATTGTACATCGTGAGGGTAATGCTGTTGCGTGATATTCGTAAATAGGTGTCACAACACAAAGTAAAATCTCACCTGGTGTGCCAAATATTCCTGTGTCTCCTTTAGTTCCTGGCGATCCAGGCATGCCGGGTGTGCCCATGTGACCCTTCAAACCCTTTTCCCCTCGTGGTCCTGGGAATCCTGGTTGACCAGATTGACCCTGAAGGTAAAAAGCAATACATCAAGTCTAAAGTGGGAAAAACTAGTGACAACCATCAAAACAAAACAAGTAATTGACATATTGTATTTTTGTCTGCAGTGACTTATAGCGAAAGCCAGTCAACCCAGAGAATATTCAGCTGACAATGGTTTCCCAATGTAGTCTGAATATTATTTGATTCTTCAGAACTTAATTATATGTATGTTTCTATACCAGACTCGTTGCAGGAGTTTTAAAAAAGTACAAAAATAAAAATCAAATTACCCTTTCTCCTGGAAATCCTGGAAGACCAATCCCTGGCTCACCAGGTAATCCTTGTTCGCCCTTTTCTCCATCTGTTCCTCTGAAACCAGGATGGCCTGGAGTTCCAATATCTCCTTTAAAGCCCTTTGGACCAATTGGACCTGTAAACCATAGGTGACAAAAAATAACTTTTCCTTTCTATATCTTGTCACGTGTACCTTTAATCACACAATTAACATTTGCTTTTGGCCTTACCTGGTATCCCCATCTCGCCAGCACTCCCCTTTTGTCCAGGTGGGCCCATACTGCCAGGTTCACCGGTATAACCTGTGTCTCCTTTTTGACCTGAGACACATTATTAAAATGCAAACAAGATTTAGCACCACTGAGATGAATTGCATATGCTTTTTTCTTTGATGTGTGTTCCATATTGATCATTATGGATTTGATGAATAGTGTACCTGGCTGTCCGGGTAAACCAGGCTCTCCATTTTTCCCTGGCATTCCAGGGTCTCCGGGTAGTCCACGGAAGCCTTTCTGTCCACTAAGACCAGGATTTCCTGATGGAACAGAAAACATATAGGGTGTTATTAAATATATAACTTAAATTTGTCTGTTAGTGGGACATGATTGGACTTTTAATTTTCGTGGTTACACACCTGGATCTCCAAGGTCTCCTTTCTCCCCTTTCATATGCTCCATGTCCACTTTACTCATATTCCCTGGTGGCCCCTGTAGACCTGTCTCACCTCTCTCTCCTTTAAGTCCAGAATCACCTCCTGGTCCTCGCAAACCAGGGTTACCAGGATCACCTGAGAGTGAGACACTTAATGAGGGTTTTTTTTTCACCTAATTTGTCACAATACTGTAAGGGTGGCACAATCAACTAAGATCTTTTGATGTTGATTGAGCTGAAAACACAGCTAACCTATTTCCACTCCTAAAATAATACTCACAAAAATATTGTGGATTGTGTATTCACACTGAGTACACTAAGTATTTTGAAATGATAAGTGTTTTGATCATCTCCAGATTGTCAACTGTCTCCTCTCGTAGCGGTTCTTAATATGTCAATGCAACGGATGTCCCCAAAGCAGCTAATCAGATTATTAATGCCATTTTTTCTGCCAAGAAATGGACTCAATCCAGAGAGTGCTTGGTCAGAAATGGACCTGCCAACTTTATCTCGGCAGATGCTTTATTACCTCTCAAACCTTGACTTCCGGGTAAACCAGGTGGTCCGGGAAATCCTGGCAATCCTGGAGTGCCTATGACCCCCATTTCACCTTTGGTGCCTGGAGACAAAAGTTAAATTAAGAAGGAAATTCCTTATTAATCAAGGCCAAACGTAAAGTAGCCTACACAAAATCAGTTTTAAAATCTTACCTTGGTTTCCAATTAGTCCATCCCTTCCTGGCAAGCCAGGTGGTCCTGGCAATCCTTTTACACCAGGGACTCCTGGAAACCCAGTAAGTCCTTTTTCTCCTTGAGGCCCAGGCATACTGATGCCAGGAGGACCTGGATAGCCCCTCTCTCCCTTTTCACCTACTCTGCCTAAAACATAATGCAAGGGCTTTAGTGAAACAAGAAAGGTATATGAAAACTGTCTAAGAAAATCACTGTGTTAAATAACAGACCTTCTATCCAGCCATTCATTCATCTATCCATTTATTAACCAACTTGTCTATTCTTACAAGAGTCACAAGGCATGGAGGAGGTTGGGCACACACTAAACTGGTTACCGGCAAGTATTAGGGGAAATACACATTTTTATTTGCACGACTGTGCAATTTAACCTACCAAATGGACCAGGCTCTCCAGGTTGTCCTTGTGGCCCGGGGACACCTGGTAAACCTTTTCCTGGAGCACCCGGCAGCCCTACCACTCCAGCAGGTCCAGGGTATCCAATGTTGCCTAAAACCAAGTGAAAATTCTTTTAAAATTGAGGCTTTGACCTAGATGCCAATGAGCTAACACGTTTATTGTTGTTAATGGTCAATTATACCTTTTACTCCCTGCGGTCCTGGTGGTCCTGCAAGGCCTTCTTGCCCAGGAATACCAGGCAATCCAGTGCTACCTTTCTCTCCTGGGAAGCCAATAATTCCTGGAGGACCTTGTGAACCTTTTTGGCCAGGGAGCCCCATTCCTGGTTCACCCTGTCACACAGATGAAACGTGACTGCTTGTTCAGACCCCCCAGAATTATAAAAGGGCCAAATGGTCAGATACAATATGGTTTAGGGTCCAGCTTTATTAACAGCCATTCTATCAATAATTTGTTTGTTTTAAAAATACACATGAATAAATACAAACTTTTTGTCCCTGTGGACCAGGTTGTCCAGAGATACCATCTTGTCCAGGTCTCCCAGTTTCTCCAGGCAATCCCGGAGCCCCTGGAATTCCACTAATTCCTAGAAACATGAGTTAAATCCATTTTGTCATCTTCATGGTCCAATTAAATATTTTGGTATAGCAGTCCATCAAATAAATAAGGTTGTGATTTCTTTAATCACCTTTTGGACCAGTTGGGCCTGGAAAACCAATTCCAGGTGGTCCTTGATCACCTTTCTGTCCTGGGAGACCTGGTATGCCTGAGTCTCCTTGAAGACCTGTTAGACCTATGGGCCGAAACATTTTTAGGTTCAAACTGATGCCTTTCTCCAGGTCATTGGTCAAGTCCAAAACATTGGTTAAATAAAAATTGAACCCTGAAGGTAATCATTTACCTTGAGGTCCATCCTTGCCAGGTTCTCCTCGTGGTCCAGGTACACCTTGGGGACCAGGGGTGCTTACACCTTGACCTGGCTCACCTTTTGTACCTGGTAGATGTAAAATACACAAATGCTTAAATGTTAAGACCCTCAACTCTTTTACTTGTATGGATTTCATTATGTCATTTCCGCATAATTGTTACTGTCAATGTCTTACCAGGTACTCCAGGTGCGCCGGGAATGCCAGACCTCCCCTGACTTCCCTTGTCTCCAGGAACTCCAGGTCTCCCATAACCTGGAAGACCTGGGGGACCCCTCTCACCAGGGGGTCCTGTTAGGCCTGGATCCCCAATTGATCCACGGTCACCTTTGATACCCTCTTTGCCCTAAAAGCAAAGATTACCAAAACAATTATGACTCCGATAAAAATGTTTAAAAATTAAAACCAGAAATCACATACAGGTTCTCCTTTGTGGCCAGGAACACCTGGAAGGCCGTCTCGTCCAGGGAGTCCATCAAGACCTGGTTGTCCAGGTGAACCACCTGGCCCAGGGAAACCTTTGTCTCCTTTCAAACCCGGGGCAATGAAGATGTCTCCCGGCTCTCCTACGGCACCGGGGGCCCCGATCAAACCAGGAATGCCGTTGATGCCCTTAGTACAGGTTGAATTGTAATAAATGTTTCCAATAGTTTCAGTGAGGAAGTATTTCAGTGATACTTACTGGTCTTCCAGGAGTTCCTGGGAGTCCAGAATTACCCTTGTCTCCTTTGCCTCCCACTGGACCAGGAGGTCCTTAAGGATTCAGAGTAAAAAAAAATGAACCTTTACTGATCACCAGTCTATAACAAGATGATCAGTGGATAACTATGTGAGCAAAAATTCTACCAATAAGTCAAGACCAAGCCCATGCCGCATTCATAGTTTGACTGACTAAATTTTCATCCCACATTATGTGAACCGCTACAATAACAGCACTTTTTCTTACCTCGCTCCCCTTTGAGGCCTTGTGGCCCAGGTAGTCCCGCAGGTCCGAAGCTGTCACACCGGACGCAAGTGTCTCCTTTGTCACCTTTTAGGATCCACACAAAAAATATAAAATGAAAATACAGTTACTCAAATAACCCATGAATTGATTTGTTTATATTGTTCTGACCTTTCTGTCCCAACTCTCCTTGAAGTCCTGCAGGTCCAGGTGGCCCTGGGGCACCTCTTGTATTGGGGCATTCGTTAGGGTCAACTGTGATCAAACACACACGAAATTCGTCAAAATTTCAAACATGCTGAAGAAGAAAAAAAAACTGTAAAAATCATCCTGAAGCTAAAACATACCAGGTAATCCAGGAAGTCCAGGAGCTCCATCCAGGCCTGGTTTGCCCGGTGGGCCAACCAGAGACTCTCCATCAACACCCTTGTCTCCTTTCTGACCCGCATCTCCTTTTTGGCCAGTCTCCCCACGAGGTCCTTCAACAAAGCGACCTGAAATCCAAGAGAAAGGTGTGTATTACACTAGTGTGCATGTTGGTGTAAACATGGAGGGTCTCCATAAGTAACCAAGTCATGGACTTACCTGGTGGCCCTGCTTCTCCTTGAGGTCCAGGAAAACCTTAAAGAGTCGAGGAAAAGGAAAGTTTAACATCAATCCAAGGAAGTAAATTTGATATATTTCTACATGCGTTATTGTGTGTAGGTGTACTGTGGCATTGTTTACCCTTCTCTCCTTGTAGGCCAGGAAGACCACGAGGGCCTGGAGGACCAGGAGCACCAGTAACCTGTTTACCCCAAAAGGAGGACTTCACAATCTACAACTTAATTCTTGCATTGAACCTTAATAGCACATTTAATGTTATTTATAATGGTGGTACTCAAATGGTCGGACTTCAGGACATAGCATTCCACAAATTTATTGAATGAAAAAATTGTGTATCTTTGAAAAAAGTTATACTTGAATACAGGTCTACATCGCATACCAGCACCCCTTTAACCTGTTTTAAAACAGCCACAATATCAAATAATTTTTTTCCCTAAATATTTACAAACATTGATAACTTGTATTTGAGCATGTATTTTCCGTAGCACTATTCAAATACACTATAGCAAAACGTTATATTGGGTATTTTTGTATTCTATATCTTTATTTTATTATTTTATTTTTCAACAGGAGGATACTGCTGGAAGTGTGAATTTCCCTACGGGGATAAATAAAGTATCTATCTATCTATCTATCTATCTATCTATCTATCTATCTATCTATCTATCTATCTATCTATCTATCTATCTATCTATCTATCTATCTATCTATCTATCTATCTATCTATCTATCTATCTATCTATCTATCTATCTATCTATCTATCTATCTATCTATCTATCTATCTATCTATCTATCTATCTATCTATCTATCTATCTATCTATCTATCTATCTATCTATCTATCTATCTATCTATCTATCTAACTTTTTCGTCGTGTGGATAGAAAAAGAGTAAGATGTGGGTCAGAGGTAGGTAGAGTCGTAAATTGTAATTAAGTAAGAGTACTATTTACTTCCCAATAATACGAGTCAAGTAAAAGTACAAAGTAGTCATCCAAATAATTACTCAAGTAAAAGTAAAAAAGTACTTGGCGAAAAAAACTACTCAAGCACTGAGTAACTGGAGCAACGTCTTATTTGTTGATTTTTTTTTTAATTTAACAAGCATTCAATCAGATCATCAAATCATCAAATTCCATCCAATCAACAATAAATAACATTTAATTTTAAAATAGATTAAAACAATCAATATAAATTCAAATAATCTATAAACAATAAAATAATAACAGTATAAATCAAAGAAATAAATTAAGCACAAGTATCACACTTAGAGCACCTTTACTTTTTTAACAACTTACGTGGAGGGGATTTTAAAAAGGGCTTCAATGTAGCCTAATGTAGCCGAGTAGCAGTACAGTTTCTTCTTCACAAATCTCTTCAAGTAAAAAGTATAGTGATCTAAAAATACTCCCAGAAGTACAAAATGTCCCAAAACGTATTTGAGTAAATGTAACGAAGTAAATATAACTGGTGACTACCAACCTCTGATGGTAGAAAGCTAACAGCATTTTCTAACCATTTACTGTACCTTCCAGTAGCGGAGGAAATAAAACCAACAGGAAGAAGAGATCGAGCAGGGCATTATCGCCATTAACTACTGTATGAAGGAGTGTAATCGACCCACTGTTTTCTTCTTCTTAGCATTATTTTGCGGAGGCAAATGCCTGCCACAAACCGAAAACGGTTACACGACCGACATTTGTGTCTCGCCCCACCTATTGAGAAACTGTTCTATCGAGGGCAGGAATACCAATGACTTATAAAGGTGTTTGTTTTTTTCTTAACCTTGTTTCTGTTTTGGACTTTTTTTATCCATTCATCCATTCATTCATTTATTTATTTACTTACTTGCTAATTTACTTATTTGTAATTTCACTTCAAACTATTCCTTTGTGCAGGTGTGAATTATGTTTTTGGACTGTTTTATATTCAAATTTCACAAAATGTTTCTGTTGAATAATATAGATATTTAATTATTTCCATTTTTTTAAATGTTTCTGTTTGTTACGACCGAATAATGTTTTAATTTTTTTTAATTTTTACTTAATTTCTGTAACGATTCTCAATAGGATAATTGCTATACTTTGGCATAGAAAATGTATAATGTGCCTATTATTTGGCTCTAGGTCACTGCAACAATAACACAAGAATAAAAATGTTAAGAAAATATATGATGACATGAATCATAATAATAATAGTAATAAAACTTAATGATCATGTTTAATATATTTATATTTATACAATATATAGTAATTTACATTACAGTACAATGAGTACATCATCAAAAAGCAAAAATAATAATACATACATATCCAGGTGGGCCCCTCTCTCCTTTTTCACCCTAGACACACAAAAAAGATTGCAATCAAAAATTTAAATGAATTGAAATGTTGTGATAGTTAATTTTATGGGATGTGTAAGGGAGTGGTTTACCTGCGGTCCAGGGTAGCCAAAATTTCCAGGGAATCCTTTTTCTCCCTGTGTGTGGCAGAATTTAGTTGGTTATCATATTTCAGAAAACAAAACAAAAACAAAAATATTGGTTGGTAGGTAGGTCGGTATTTAGGGAGGTAGGTTGGTAGGTATGTCAGTAGGTAGGTAGATCGGTAGGTAGGTAGGTAGGTAGGTAGGTAGCTAGGTAGCTAGGTAGGTTAGTAGGTAGGTAGGTAGGTAGGTAGGTAGGTAGGTAGGTAGGTAGGTAGGTAGGTAGGTAGGTAGGTAGGTAGATAGGTAGGTCCGAGGTCGGTAGGTCGGTAGGTTGGTAGGTCGGTAGGTAGGTAGGTCGGTAGGTAGGTAGGTAGGTAGGTAGATTGGTAGGTAGGTATTTAGGGAGGCAGGTTGGTAGGTATGTCGGTAGGTAGGTAGGTAGGTAGGTAGGTAGCTAGGTAGCTAGGTAGGTTAGTAGGTAGGTCGGTAGGTAGGTAGGTAGGTAGGTAGGTAGGTAGGTAGGTAGGTAGGTAGGTAGGTAGGTAGGTAGGTAGGTAGGTAGATAGGTAGGTCCGAGGTCGGTAGGTCGGTAGGTTGGTAGGTCGGTAGGTAGGTAGGTCGGTAGGTAGGTAGGTAGATTGGTAGGTAGGTATTTAGGGAGGCAGGTTGGTAGGTATGTCGGTAGGTAGGTAGGTAGGTAGGTAGGTAGGTAGGTAGGTAGGTAGGTAGGTAGGTAGGTAGGTCAGTCGGTAATAATAAAATAAAACAAATTACCCAAAATAGTGTGAAAGACTTCTATAGGAAACTATAGGACATGAAAATGTGTCTATGGCACTGAGTTAATACAAAAAAAATCCAATGTGAATTATTTTGCAGAGCCACAACTACTGTAGATATGAGATTTATTTATACAATTTGGAATCTTGCGAGTTCATTCATCCCGACATATGATTTTTAGATTTTGACTTAATACATTCTCAACATTCTTTTGACAAATCTCTCCTCACATAGGTCTTATGGTAAAAATTAGTAATATGTGGTAGCAGTAGTTCTTCTCATTACTATTTCCCACTAAAAAAAAACGCTACCTTCTTTTCTGCAGTGCCCATAATAAATGCCCTTTGATACATATTCCTTGCACTAATACTCGATTCATAGTGGCCTGTTCAGGTATAGCCTGCTCCTATCTTCTTTGGCGCAACCCGTAGGGAGTGATGACGCTTCATGGAACAATGCCGTACGAACTAATACCAACTGCTGTTAATCCGAGGGAAAAGAAATGCAATGGCAAGGCTAAACCACCTAAGAGCAGTGCATCATTTTTAAGCAGACCTGTTGATAAACATGGCAACAAGCATTTACATGCACCAAGAATTCAAGCACTTTTCAATAATGTGAAAACACAATCATAAAATATGACTAGTTTTAAGGATTTCAATCACCCATACAAACACTGTATCATTGTTGCTCTTTCATTTTTGCTTTTATATAATTTATCTCATTTAAGTTATCCTGACATATTTATATACCGGTTTTAGATTGGAGCTTTTATGAAGACAATTTCAGCCCAACAAGAAGCTAGTGTTGTGGAACTCTTCAGAAAAATACATAATCCCTCTGATACCCATCATTTTGTATTTACCTTTCGCCCTTCATCTCCTTCCTTGCCTGGTTTGCCCTAAAATCAAGCCAAACAAAACAGTCACTCTTACTGGAATGCAAAGATGAGGTAAAGGAGGTAATCCTTCTTTTTCATTAGAATCATATTTTTATTAGAAATTATAGTACCATCTTTCATCAACTTACGATGGGTCCTGCAGGGCCCGGTTCACCCTTCACTCCATTCACGGAGTTGTTGCAATAGCCCTGAAAAGAAGGTCGCATTTACAAAACCGTATTGAATACACAACATTCTATCGCTAAGATATTTAGAGAAAACAAATAACTAACTTTGTGCCCTTTCTCTCCTTTCTCTCCTCTGTTTCCCTTTGGAGATTAAAACAAGACATGTAAGAATGGAGAACAAGAAAGTAGTGATATGCTGCCCTGTAAAGGTAAGATCAGACCTAAAATAATTTAGCCTGAGCCCGTAAAGTTAAATGGTAAATGGTCTGCATTTAAATAACGCTTTCAAGTCAATGAAGAGCGCTTTACAATGTGCTTCACACTTACCCATTCACACACACACTCACACACCAATAGCGGCCATGCAGTTATGCAAGGCGCCTACCTGCTTATTGGGGGCATTAGGGATTCAGTGTCTCGCCCAAGGACACTTCGACAGATAACACGGTGGAGCCAGGAATCGAACCTGCATTAACTTGATTTGAGGGGCTGCGCCCAGAAAAGAATACAAATTTTCATCTTTTATTTGTGGCTTCTCTCTCGCAATTTTTTTTAAAGTATCCACCCATCGTTGTTCATTGTTACTATTCTTTGTGTCGCAAGGTGGAGGATCCACATAATGGACTCAGTCCCCCTCTCGCGCAGCGCCGGGCGTACTGCACAAGAAGGGGACTGAATCCATTATGCCACACAATGAAAAAGAAACAAAGAACAATGACAGGTAGATAATTTTGTTTTTTAAAAAGTGAGGGAGAAGCCCAGCCTGGCCAGAAGCTGAACATAATAAATCACATTTCGGGTCGGGCTAGGGTCGGGCTCAGGTCGGGCTCGGGTCGGGCTTAGGTTGGGCTTGGGTCATTCTCAGGCTTAAGATTTTACTTCTACCACAAAGGATACATTTTAAAGGGAGTAATTACCGGTGGTCCTATAAACTCTGTGCCAGGACCTTCCACACCCGGTGATGGGGGTCCAGGGGGGCCAGGTGGGCCTCTAAAGCCTCGCTCGCCCTGCACAGAAATGAAGAGTCGTAATGAAAGTATTTCACAGAAAATATTTGTTTGTTAGACATATGCAACAAAACAAAATGGGTTTGAAAAAAATCCATATGCTGAGTGCAATATAAAAATAAGCACAAGGACTAGTTTGGAACATAATCAAATTGATTAGTATGATAGGGATCTGTTAAATAGTCATGCATACAATTTATATTTGATAATTAATGAAAAATGTGTGTAATGTACATACTTTACTGTATGTGTTTTGGATTAGAAAATACTTAAATTATTGGGTATTACTTAGCACCTTCTAGTGGTAAAAAAAACTCAATTCACTTTAAAAAACAGTATTGATTTTAATAACAAGCAGAAATACATGGACTATCATATAAGTGTGTATCTTTTATAATGCTTGTATGTCAAAAAATATGGATTTATATGACATAAGATAAGCCTCACCTAAAAAGAGTTGACATTGTTGGCCTTCTTGCTGCTATGAGTACCTCAAAAAACTTTTTTTTTTCTTTTTTTGTATTCTTTTCTCTGTGTGTTTTCATTTTTTTAACTTTTTCTTTTCTTCCATTTTGGTCTTTTCTTTTCTTTTTTTCTTTCTTTGCAAAAGTAATGAGAAAAATTGAGCGGTTTGTTCCCTCTGAGTCTCCGTAATTAGTATTTTTCCGTGCACTTTGCAGCATTCGAATCCACTACACTACCTAATACAGAGACGTTTATTTCATTATAGCACACTTTGTTTGTTTTACAGAATTTAATGAGATAAAATTTATATTACACGAGTGATATGTTCAAAATAATGATCATGGTAAAAGAATAAACATTAAATCATAATCATGACACTAAGTAGTAAAATGTCAAACGCCCACCTTATCTCCTTTCTCACTCTCAAAGGACAGCATGTCATCCTGGAAAAGTGCAAAATTAAGTATTTAAGTCAATATAGTGTATCTTAAATAACTAACAATAACCACACTGATTTGTTTGTTTCTATGTACTGGCTTGTACCTTTTCTCCAGGGGGTCCTGGTGGCCCAGCATCACCCTGTCAATTGAAACAGCAATGCTATGAGTGGTCCACCTTCATAGAAATATTACATTTATTACAACTGGCATGTCAAACATACGGCCTGTGGTCCAGATCGAGCCCATTGTATTTAATCTGTCCCTCCAAATATTTCTAAGTATGTGAAAAAAAGACAAGTCTCTAGGTTATTTCTCTTAAATGTTGTGATCTCTTTTTAATGCATGCAAACCAAGTGTTGACTTTGCATAGTGTGGTGAGTTGGTTCCGTTGTAAAACTGTATTTGCCTGAAAATATTTATCCCCATTGTTTATGAATAAATGTGTTTTTTAGAAAAGATCCTTTGTCAGTTTTATAATATGGACAGGAGGTTACTATTGTAGATTGTACGATATAGAATAATACTAAATAACAAAATTGGAGCTGACACTCTTTTACTGATTTGGCCCGCCAAAGAACAGAATGTCTGGATCCGGCCCCAGACACAAACTGACATCCCTGCAAAAAATTGTTTCTGTTGGGATAACTCACTTTAAGGCCGATGTAACCCCGAGGTCCTGGGGGTCCAATAGGCCCTGGTGCTCCTTGAGATCCCTGAGAAACATGTGTGAATAAAAAGACTGATTCTAAAATTGACTGATACACAAATGACTAATACGCACGGGTAGTCCAGGTGTGCCTGGGAAGCCTCTATCTCCTTTAAAGGGAACAATGCCGATCACACCGCCAGGATCACCCTGCGAATGTCCATACATTGCTACTATAGACTTAATCCCAACTTTTTCAGACATCAATTTTGTTCGTGAAAAACGTTTGTATTATTCCAGCAAACCTTAATTCCTGGAAGTCCAGGGATGCCCTGAAATATTGGGAGAACAAACAAAGGACAATTTTACTTTGTTGGTGGAGGCGATGAGATAATTGAGAGAACTTACAGGAGGTCCCTGAAGACCATCAAAACCAGGACCACCGTCTCTTCCTCTGTCTCCCTTTAAGACAAAAACTTCCTGATCAGAATGGGGTGGAGGGTATTTGAACCATAGTCCAAACCTCACATGAATCATTAGCCTTTATTCAAACAAGTCAACCGCTTTTTTATTTTAATTGTATGGTGAAACTGTGTTTTTGTTGATTCCCCCTTGGACTGACTGACTGACTGACTAACACAAACAAATAATCTGCCATTCTTACTAGCTAACTAACTAGCAAATTAACTTACAAATAAAATAAGATTGACCAACTAATACCAACGAAAACAAACATAAGAAATCAATGAACTCACTAACAAACAAACAAGAAAATTAGTATACAAACTATTTAATTGAGTAACTAACAAACTAACATACAAACTAACAAACTATGTAACAAGCAAAATAAAAAACTGAAAAACAAACTTACATACAAACAGTAAACAAATAACCAAACCATCTAACTAACTAAGTAACTAACTAACTAAGTAGGTAAGTAAGTAATAAGGTAACTCACTCACTCATTCACTCACTCATTCACTCACTCATTCACTCAAATACATAAAAACAAACAAACAAAAAACACAGTAGCTAACTAACTCACTCACTCACTAACTAAATAACACTCACTCACTCACTTACAAACAAACAAACAAACAAAAAACAAAGTAGCTAACTAACTAACTCACTCACTCACTCACTCACTCACTCACTCACTCACTCACTCACTCACTCACTCAGAGAGACAGACAGACAGACAGACAGACAGACAGACAGACAGACAGACAGACAGACAGACAGACACAGTAGCTAACTAACTAACTCACTCACTCACTCAGAGAGACAGAGAGACAGAGAGACAGACAGACAGATAGACACAGTAGCTAACTAGATAACTCACTCACTCACTCACTCACTCACTCACTCACTCACTTACAAACAAACAAACAAAAACAAAGTAGCTAACTAACTAACTAACTGACTAACAATCAAACTAAAAAAAACTAACATACAAACTAGCATACAAACTAACATACAAACAAACTAATTACCTAACTGATTAACTTTCTAACCAACTGAGACAAATTAATATCACAAGCGTCATACTTTAGTCCCATTGCATCCTGGGATACCAGGTGAACCAGGTGGTCCATCGTTTCCATTGACTCCCTGTAAAAAAAGAAAGCTAAGTGACAATTTCCATTCTTTAAAAAGCAGAAGAAGAACATAGTACTACATACAGGTAATCCCGGATTTCCTGGAAAACCCGGAAGACCGGGAGGACCCTAAAAGAATCACAAACCAAACCATTATCTTTCATCGATGTGCTTCGTTGCAGAAGAATGTGGCAAAGATGCTTACCCGGACTCCTTTTATTCCAGGGGCACCAAACTGTCCTGGTTCCCCCTGAAATACACATTATGAATAAGGGTTAATTTTAAGATAATTTTTACATTATAAATGACTTGTGAAGGTGCATGTGCTGACCTTGGGCCCAATCGGCCCCGGCGGTCCCTCGTGTCCCTGCATTCCGGGGAATCCCATGTTACCTTGAAGACCCGGAAGGCCACGCTCCCCCTGGAAAATTACAATAAGGGCCCAGTCATTTCACCCCCAAAAAATTCTGATAGGAGAAATCCGTGAAGTTGAAAAAAGTACAAAAAAAAAAAAAAAAGAAATACTACAAACATATTGCTATGGAAATACTACATAAATACTACAAAAATACACAAGAAACACTACCAAAATACAACTACAGTAATACCACGAAAATATTGAAATACTTGTTATACAAAAACACTACAAAAATACACCACAGTAATACTTGAAAAATACACTACAATAATACTACAAAATACTACAGAAATACACCAGAAATACTACAGCAATAAAACTACAGTAATACGACGAAGACATTTAAATACTTGTTCTTCAAAAATACTACGAATATACACTCCAGTAATACTACAAAAATACACTGCATTAATACTACAAAATACTACAGATATACTACAAAATTCTGCTATGAAAATACTACAAAAATACTATTGTGGAAATACATAGGAAATACTACAAAAAAACTGCAATGAAAATACTCAAATACTTCATAACATCACAAAAATCCAACTGAACAAATACTAGAAAAATACCAAAAATACCACTATAGTAATACAAAACACTAAAAAAATACAACCAAAACACTACAATGGAAATAGTACAACAATAACAATATGGAAATACTACAGAAATACTAGAAAAATACTACTGCTGAAATACTCCCAAAATGCTACTTCAGAAATACTACAAAATCACTACAAAAATAAAACTACAGTATTGCGACAAAAATACTACAGAAATATTACAAAAATCACAGCCATAATACTACAAAAATACTAAAAAGTACAACTAATGTAATGCAAAAACACAAAAGAAAAAACTTAAAAATTACTACTATGGTAATATTACCAAAATATTACAGATGGAAATACTTCAAAATCGTTTTCATGGCATTGCTCAAAGAAATACAACACTCCTGGTGCAGTCCTAGTAACTTGCCACAAGAAGGCAGTAGTGCAAAAGATTCCCCTCTTTCCAGTCTGTACTGTCACTTACGAGCGTTTCAAACTTGGCTGTACTGTTTTTGTTTTCGTTTTCTGTTTTTCTAACATGTTAACTCATCTTTCCCCCAAAACACCAGCTGTTGTGTTAAATTTTTGACAAATATCTGATTGCATTTGCCTCAACAACAGTTTGTTGAGCAATAACAGACACTTAAGGGAGGAAACAGGGTCAATTTGAACAAATGTGTGTGGAAATTTTAATCTTCTGGACCACACCAGTCACCTGCTCTTGTTACTCCCAAGTGTAAACGTGAGCCAAAAATACGCAGAAAAACAAACTGAAAAACAAACCCGAAAAACACGAGTTCCATTGAAAACTGAAAACAGTACAAGTAGCAGTACGAATTAAAAGGTAAATGGTCTGCATTTATATAGCGCTTTTCAAGTCACTGAAGACCTCCCGATGCGCTTTACAATGTGCTTCACACTTGCCCATATTTAGATTAACCCAATCAATGTAAAAGCATTTATTCAATTATACATGGTACATTTGATTGATTAGAATACCTCTCCATAATATTAGGGATTGTTGCCAGAGTAATTCTAAAACCCCAATGGCAATAATACAGTACACCACTGGGATACGCAACCCTATTTAAAGACATTTTCACTTTACAGTGTGGAATGTTTTTTGACCCCTCTTTACAGAATTTTGCTTACTATACCACATCAAAACACAATTATTTCACAGGCTCAAAAATGTTGAAAATTCAAGTTTCACATTGGTTTATATAACACAGTGCCTATAAGTCTATATGATTCTTGACCAGTCGACCTCATAGAAAATACTATTGGTTAGCCTCATGGTATTACCAAAGTGTTTATATGCTATTGGTTGAATTACCTCCCACAATGCTTTCCTCTCCATTCAGTTCAGAATCTCGTCTGCTTACAAAGACTTTGCGAGTCAGTGATACAATACTAGTTTTGCAAGCTATAGGTCCTGAGACATGTGATGATGGAGAAGAGGCAAGTAAAACATAATAACCATGGGAAAGAAAATTGTCATTATCAAGAAATACAAAAAAGGCACGTGGCCGTAACCAATTAGCAATCAGGACTATTGTTGAAAATATGTAGGTAATGGGAAACCTTATAAGGACAAAACAATCCTCATATGTGGCTTTAAAATCAGTTTCATTTTGAATCCACTGTTGCCTTCTCCCTCTGTATCCACCTGCTACTCCACCGTACCAGTCCAAGTCATACCAAAGTAAAAGACAATTTTATTTTTCCTTTACGCGTACTTATATATAAATATATTTAATCATAGACAAGTATGTCATACTTACTATATACTGATATGATATTTATGTTTTTATCTGGGTTACTGTGGGTTTGGAACGCATTAGCTATGGATTACCATAGGCTTCTATCCCTTGTGTTACGGCTTTTTCAGTTTTTCAGAACAGGGTGTTGTTTTTTTTTTCAGCGTGGGAAACCATCTTACAAATCCTGCCCTATTACACTCACTATTTATTCGTTTTTTTAGTGACACAAGACCACCAACCGTGCTTGTCAAAAAATATAAAATTCCCTTAGCAAAATATGTATAAAACAGTTGGTTAAAGTGCACAATACCTGATGCAACTTTTTCGGTTGTTTAGCAGACACGAAATAAAAAAAGGAATGAATTGTTTTAATTTAAATTTAAATCGCCCCATAGAAGAACAGAAAGTGTGGTCATTTTTAAAGGTAGGGTGCATAATATAGTAGAATATCCTCTCCGTTAAGTTTGTGTTACCACGTGATCATATTAGTACATTAGCCAAACACAATTGTTGGCATGATTATTCATACATCCATGATCTGGACCGCTTATCCTCAATAGGGTCACGGGGGTGCTGGAGCCCATCCCAGCAATCTTCGGGCAGTGGGCAGGGGACACCCCTGAGCTGGTTGCCAGCCAATCGCAGGGCACACTGAGACAGGCAACTCACTTGCTCATTCACACCTAGGGACAATTTGGACCGGCCAATTAACCTGAACTGCATGTTTATGGAATGTGGGAGGAAACCAGAGTGCCCGGAGGAAACCCACGCAAGCACAAGGAGAACATGCAAACTTCACACAGGAAAGTTTGATCTCATGACCTCAGAACTGTGCCGCACACGCGATAACCACTGCACTGCCGTCATGCCCTGTTGGTATGATCACAGTTAAGCTAATTAGGTATTTAAAAATTGTGAAGGAGAATTGGTTTCAGGAACAAGTTTTATATTATTTGGGATGGATTTGCATCAATTTAGAAGAAAAGCCTGAGACTTAATATTTAAAAATGTGAATTGATGAATGACCCAATTTTTTTGAGTCAATTTTCATCTCATCTCATTAGCCGTACCGCTAATCCTCATTAGGGTCGCGGGGGGGCTGGAGCCCATCCCAGCCATCTCCGGGCAGTGAGCAGGGGACACCCTGAACTGGTCGCCAGCCAATCGCAGAGCACACAGGGACAGACAACTCATTCGCTCATTCACACCTAGGGACAATTTGGACCGGAAAATCCACCTGAAATGCATGTTTTTGGAACGTGGGAGGAAACCGGAGTGCCCGGAGGAAACCCACGCAAGCACAGGGAGAACATACAAACTCCGCACAGGAAGTCTGGAGCTGGATTTGAACCCACGACAGGTTCCCATGACATGAACTGTGCCGCACAAGCGCTAACCACTGCGCCGCCGTGCTGCCCTGAGTCTATCTTACTTCGTCATTTGGATTCCTGCAGCACGGCGGCGCAGTGGTTAGCGCGTGTGTCGCACAGTTCTGTGGTCATGGGATCAAACCTTCCTGGGTGGAGTTTACCGGTACATGTTCTCCCTGTGCTTGCAGGTCAGGATAATTGGCAGGGTAAAATAGTCCCTAGGTGCGAATGAGCGGGTGAGTTATCTGTCTCTGTGTGCCCTGCGACCGTCTGGCAACCGGTTCAGGGTTTCCCCTGCCCACTGCCCAAGGACAGCTGAGATGGGCTCCAGCACCCCCGCGACCCTACTAATGATAAGCGGTGCAGATAATGGGTGGATTTAGATTCCTTTAACAAAACTTAAAAGGTGAAATAAAGGGTGAGTAAGACACTCTACGGTATTGTGTTAATTATTAGCTTAATTTTAATGACCTTAACTGTATCAAATGTGACTAAAAGTGTTAAGAGCCAACAATAATCGACTAAGTTCAAGGAACATGAATGAAAAAATATTTCCCATTGTGCCTTTCTGCTCTTATCTTACTTTTAGCACTGTTGATTAGGGACTCAAAACACATTGGGTAGGACGAAAAGGGGGAAGATGGACTGAGGCCGCAATCATGACTGTGAGCCAGTAGATGGCGGCAGAGAGTAACAATATTTCAAACTCCTTTAACTCCAAAAATACCCAAACTGTGTCATTTATTTCAATTAAGTAGGTTAATGTAAAACCCTCAAACTATTGTTATTTATTTAAGAGAACCTGAAAAGGTTTACAACAGATGCTACAAAATTGGTCAATTTATTTCAAACACCCCAAAAAATGTTTGCTAATGACGGTCTACAAAAAGTGAAGCCATTTTAAGAAACATCCCCCAAAAATCGGTTTGTTTTGAAACTGTAGACCCCAATATCAGGGATTTACAATCCCCACAAAGATTATATTCCATTCTATGAAAAGAATGAAAAAGAAAAACAATGAACACGACCATTCCCTTCCACAAAAAAAGGGCTTTTTTTTTACAACAACCTAAAATAATTAGACCCTTTTTTAAAAACTCAAGTCATTTTCCTAAAGGGACAGCGTGTATTTTTTTTACACTAGATGTCACAATATTGAAGAGAGCACCCAAAAATGAGTACTAAAAAGCACAAGCAAAAATGAAAACTGGAAAATCAAAGTGGCCCTTAAGGCACAATTTAAATTGTGTGTTTCTAACATTTTAGGGGAACTCGTAGCATCAAAAATATTATCTGTGGTGAGGCGCATGTTATATATAAGCAGAAATTTCTTAAAGTATGATAGTCCATGACTTTTTACTTATTATTTCAAACAATATTGTCTTTTTTAATGAATGCTTTTTTCTACCACTAGGAGGCACCACGTAACACACGCTGTTCCTTTAACAATACCCATTTCCCCCCCAAAAAGCTACGTTTTAAAATGTAATCCCTGAATATCAGATCATTGTTTGTAAAAATAAAAAACTTGAAAACAACTGTGAATAAAAAAGGGGGTTGTTTCTTTAACTCAACCCCTGATAATAAGGTCATATTGCACCAACTATCTCAAGAATTGGTCCAAGTTGTGGACTGGTTTGAAAAGTCATCATAAACAGCACATTTGACGTACACAACCCTCAATGATTTATTTATTTTACTGTCATTTTAGTTCCATTATGTCAATATTTCTATGATTATATTATTACTAGTTACATTCATGCTTTACATTTTAATTATTTATTTTACTTTTATATTTATATTGTAATTGTTTATGATTGTCACAATCACCCGGATCGGGAACACCTGTGTTCAGGATTTGGCGCCAACAGCCAGGACAGCTGATTGGCGCACCCTGTACATTTAAATCCCCAGCTTCCGGTAACATGTTGTCTGATTGTACTCACGCTACCTGTTGCCTTCAGCTCAGTAAGCCCGTACCTCTGACTCTTTGCCTGCTCCCTGTTTTCTCCTGATTGATCTCCGTTGCCGATCCGTTTCTGTATTGCCTACGACCTGCCCTGTCCGTCTGACTCCTGAACTCTTTTCCGAATACTACGACGCCCTTCTTCTCCAGCCCGGCCAACAACACTACGACTACGCCTGTCCGTGACCATTCCCGCGAAGCCTTCACCCGCCTGTCAAGTTCCGTCAATCCGCTAACCAACGGATCGAAGAATCCCACCTCGTCATTTCCTTCATTTCAATAAAACCAAGAAACGAGCGCAAGTGATCTCAGTCTTCCTTTCGTCCTGTCTGACAATGATAGTAAATTGTTCTATTTATTCGTTTTACCGTGGTTTTATTTTTTATAAGTTCTTCGCTATGAAAATGCTGATCTACTAGCAATCCCAAGAGCCAAGAAGAAATCCGCAGAGATTTGAGCTGCAACCTCAGTGGAACTGTTTAAATCCAGGTTTAAAACACACATCTATTTTATAGCTTATGAATGACCTATATTTCCTGTTGATGATATATGTGTATTCATTGTTATTAAAACATCCATTGCAGCCTGGTCATCCTGGAAGGGGGATTACCTCATGTGCGGTCCCTTCTCAAGGTTTCTTAATTTTCCTTATGTTGAGGTTTTTGAGTTTCCTTGCCCTCATTTAGGTGTTAGATCATGGGACGGTGTAATAATAGTCTGCGGTTTGCAATAGTTTGTGATCTGTGCAGCCCTTTGAGACTCCTTGTGATTAACGGCTATACAAATAAACATGACTTGACTTGACACATTGTTTTAGTGTCAGGAAACCAAAATACTGTCAGACAATGGAAAATATGTGACTTATTATTTTCAACCTACATGGCCTTCAATGAGACATCCTCTAATTGGGTTTATCCAACATTTTTTAAACTGGGAGCTACTTTTTTTGTCACAGATTACTACAAAGGGCCACCATTTGGCACAACATTCATTTGGACAGGTAACTTAAAATTTGTTTTACCTGGTTATATCAGTATCAGAAATTATTTTCCCCCCATTTTATCAACACTCCACTTATTGAAACATAAATATTTTGTTTGTTTGTTTGTTTGTACATGATTCAATTGTTTGTTTGTTTGTACATGATTCAAATTGAATCGTTTCTTCCGGCGCCGTCACGAATGGCAGCCACTCCAGCAGCTCCCGTGTTATTTTCGATTGTTCTCGATTGTTCTCAGCTCAGGGATGCTGCTGGAAATGTGAATTTCCCTTCGGGGATGAACAAAGTATCTATCTATCTATCTATCTATTTCGATATGCAATTCTAAAGTAACCACTATGCATCGTAAATTGGTATATAGTTTGGTTTCACCAAACCTTGCAGTTGGAATTATCAGCAATCAGACAGGGATTAAAGTGCCTAATCATATCCACTGTTTCACCAGGAATATTGATGATATATGTAAAAGCATTAGATTTAATCTCACCATCACACTGCTTTCATTCACTGTACCAGAGACAAATGTTGATATCGTTGTGCATTTTACACGTTTTAAATGACATTTTATTTTTCTGTTCAATACTAAGCACTGTGAGTGAAAAACGTTGTGGAATACTTGTAACCATCATTAAAATCATTTACTGACAATGTAAAGTATGAACACAATACAAAAATAAAATTTACAGTGTATTTACTTTTTGTCCTTCAAAGTCAGATTCATTATCGGTGACATCAAAGAGTTGTTTCCCTCGTTGAGATTTTTTGCGTTCATCTACATTTTACAGGACAACTTTTTGTTTTCTCTACTCTCTAGCATTCATCTTTGGTACCATGAGTAAAAATAGTGTGATGAGATGGAATCAAATGACTTTTCGTGTGTCACCTACATCACTGGTAATCCAGTAGCAAGGATTCAGTGCTCTTAATGCTGCAATCTGGGCTTGATTGCCGTTGCATCCTATGTTTTGCAATTGTGGTCAGCAAAATCAACTGATTAATCCATTGCACAAATACAGGTAAACTTCGCGTAGTTATTTTTAAGGTGAAAGAATGTGTGTTATAAAAGGATAAATACAGTAAGTTATTACCAGGACGTACTTATTAGTAGTAGGGATAAAATATACTCCGTCAACCACTAAAACATCATGCCAGTTTGAAATTACATTTCCCAGAAAATCCCAATGACCTATCACTGTTTAGCTATTTTCAGAGCCAGACCGCTGGCTAAGCAGGTGCTTTTAGGGGTTACCTGGTCCACACTGGCACTGCTCTTATTAGGCTCTTCAATTGAGCAAACTGGTCGTGACTCCCAGACCATTAGGTTCAACTTCTTCATAAAGGGCAAAGAGATCAAAGGTTGAAAGCTCAGTGATGATAAGAGTCCTTACCTTGGCTCCCTTCACACCACTGCAGTCACATTTTCCACATGATGTCCCGCAGCCCTGGGAAAGAATTAGCAAAGAATGGGTCAGATTGTCTTCGATTTGAAGTTTATTTACTTGGACTACGTATAGACATGCATGAAATCATATCGAGCTTAGAAAAAAAAACGATGAGGTATTTTTTGGGTTTTCAATCTCCCTCATTGTGCTGGAAGACGTCATGTGGTACAGCTGGTCTCGCTGCCTCCCCTCCGCCCTCTCCCCAGCTTCCTCTACTCGGGGGTCTCTAGAGGCTGAGGCCTTGAGAACCAGCATGCACCGGCTTGTTCATCCCCTGAGCATCCTTGTTCCCTCCATTGTGCAGCTGCTGCTGGGCTCACGTGCCAATATACTTGTAAAAAAGCTAAAAATATTTGATGTACCTTCAAGCAGCGCTTCAATGGCAGACACTTGTACACAATTGTTGTATTTAGCATTTATTTCCCCTTTTGACCCAATCCCTGTTGTCACTGTTTCCCACTTTTCCTTCTTCTGTCACTAACTTTCTAGGGACCCAATATCACCGGCATAAAAAGGAAAAGAAACAAACAATATCACAAAAAAATGAGATGTGGTCCCTCTGAAACGCAATTTGACTGTGCTCATTGACTGAGTATGAAGAACAGATGGAGTGTGTGATAAACCCTTGTTTTTTTCCTTTTTCTTAGCACCATTTCGATAAGGCAAAGGCCCGAGACCCACTGAAAGAAGTGAGTCGAGACCCGGCAGTTGAGAACACTGCGTTAGACAAGTCTACGTCAGGATGATGTCAGTTTTATTCCAAGTGTCTGAGCTTCTTCACTCGCACATTCCTGAATGTGTTACGTGCCGGTGCACACTCCCCTGCAAATTTGGCCTTTTGCTGCCATTTTGGGCCTGGGATGGAATGCATTCCATCCTGGGTAAATAAACAGACGGCGTAATACCCAGGAAACCAGTAGACACCTTCATCCAGATTTAGGCATGACATTCTTCCTCTGGAGACGTGTGAGGCGGCAGATGTGTTCTCCGTGACTCATCAGTCGCTAAAGTAACACCGTCTGCTCACTGCGTTTGCTCTGTGGATCATCTGGAAAATTTGAGCTCATCTTTTCTGATAACAGATGCGTGCTCTTTTTTTTCCCATGAGAAAATAGTCTGAAATCTCAAAACCCCATAGATCAGGGATCTCACGGCCCGCGGGCCATTTGCGTCCCTGGAATGCCTTCTTGTGAAATTATTGTGAGTGCAGACTAACTTGCTCAATTTAATTTTCGTCTTTGTTATTTTGTCTATTGTGCTGAGTGAAGGTATTGGCTCTCCAAAACTTTTTGTCATATTGCCACATTTCAGGCTTCAAACTTAAAGCTAAAAAACTGAAAATGTGTTCTACGAATCAAACACATGAGAGTCACAATGATGAAGTGGAAGCCAATTTTTTTAACTTTCAATATATTATTTACAACGAAAACACTTAAACGTAAGTCTTTCAAAAATATTGTTTCCTGTTCGCCCAGCTCAGCCAACAGACAACAGAAGTTCCCTGATGACTTCTGAATAATCCAACGTCTAAATGTCTAATTTCGCATCATTTACACATCTCCCGGGGCACAGTGCAAGCAATAATAACCAAATGGAGAGAGCATAAAACCAATGCAAACATATTAAGACCTGCCCAGCCATCAAAGCTTTAAGCCCAAACAGATAGAAAACGTATCACAGACGCAACCAAGAGACCCATGATCACGTTGGATGACCTCCAGGCAAACACAGCTGAGGGTGGACGATCTTTGCATAAGACAACGATAAGTCGTACTCTGCATCAATCTGGTCTTTATAGAAGGTTGTTAATAAGAAAGCCCTTTCTGAATAAATACCATAAAAAGGGCTGTGTTTGCAAGAAGCCATATGGGAGATGTGTATAATAATAATAATAATAATAATAATAATAATAATGGGGCAGCACGGCAGCTGAGTGGTAAGAACGTCCGCGGCACAGTTTCGAGGTTATGGGTTCATATCAAGCTATCAGCATTCCTGTGTGGAGTTTGCATGTTCTCCCGTGCTAGCGTGGGTTTCCTTCGGGCACTCCAATTTCCTCTAAATTGTCCCTAGGTGTGAATGAGCGAGTGTGTTGTCTGTCCCTGTGTGCCCTGCGACTGGTTGGCAACCAGTTCAGGGTGTTTCCAGCCCACTGCTCAAAGATAGCTGGGATGGGCTCCAGCATCCCCGCGACCCTAATGAGGATAAGCGGTCAAGCAGATGGATGGGCATCATTCAGGCCCCCAAAAGGACAGTATGTAATATTTGACCATTATATGTCACAGTGCGGTGTAGTGCAACTGAAAACTAGTGCTGAAAAGCATGAAGAATAATCCGGACTACAGCGACCTAAAGTGGCCACACTGTACAATTGTATTTCTCATTTTTCTGCCCAGCCTTTTTTAGTTTTTTGGCACCCATAGCAGAAAGATTGCAGACTATTACATCACCTCCACTAAGGTGAGGCTATGTAAAATAAATGTGAATTCTTAACATATGAGTATTTTAGAAAGCACGTTTATATGACAGTTTATGTATCTTTGCGTATTATTTGAAATTGATAATGGTTGTTTTATCATGAACTAATTGCTTTTTTACCACTAGGGTATTATGATATTGAAGTTGTTTGGGTTATTTTGATTATTTTGTTTTAAAGAAAATGTAAGTATATATTCTACTGTCTATGGTTTAAACTGCATGATTTTAGAAATTGATTTTTTTTTCTTGAATTGGGTCAAGTCTTGTATTTTGGGTGGGATGTTGGGTCGTAAAGTCAGACCAGTTGAGAATCACTGCTTTAAAATGAACATTTTTGTGGTTACGATGGGAAAAATGCTCTTTGGATATACATTTTCAGATTCCTGTTTAATATCCGCAATGGTTTGCTTGTCAGCCTAGCAATGAGCTGAAAGACATAACTGTGATTTAACCCTTATGTGGTTTTAGGGTCTCCAGTGCCCCGTTTTAAGGTGATGAAATGTAATAACTGATGTGTCGCAGGGGCTATAAAATCTAATTACAATGGAAATAAACTGTTATGAATGCATATACAGTAATGCTAGTTATGATGTTTTATTAACCATAATGAGTGATACTCTTCTTTTCGGTTGTCGGGGCTGAGTTAGAACCCGGGTCCAAATTGACCTGCTGACAACGGTTAGTGGTGCCAATTTCAAACACACCTCACTTCGAATAAAATCATTTGAATCCCATGGAGCTGTAAGACCCGACTTCATTTTCATAATGAATCGCAGATGCAGCTCATTTTCGATGCGTATGTCTCTTGTCTACACTTTTTATATGAAGCAGGTGTTTGTGTTCGACGCAAAGGCTGAGAATCGTGGAATGTGTTTGAGGGGCTACGAATTAATGGGGGAAATGACGCACCTTGCCAGACCAAATGTATGTTTAAATGGTGTGTGGGCGTGCCATGGGCTGAGTGACCATTGTGTAATACCCAAACCAAACCTCATACAGTATATACATATGTTCATTTTTTGTGTGCGGGTACTAACCCTAACCCTAACACTCTATTGTCAAACACCGCTGCCTATCAACGCCAAGGTCCAACTCAATTCTGAAGGGCGGAATAACCTGTTATCAATAAGTTTGAAGCCTGAAATATTGAAAATTGTCAAAAAGTTCTTGGGGGAAGGCAATACTTTTCTGAAGACCTGTATAAGTGGCTAGTAGTTAGGTGCTAGGCACCATCAATGTTATCTTTACTCAACACCAACTCTGAAAATGGCCGTCCCAAGGAAAGGATAAAATAAGGTGGCGTTTGCCTCTTAAATCTTATCTAACATTCACAAATACAGTGGTACCTCTACTTACGAATTTAATTTGTTCTGCGAGTAGCTTTGTAACCTGAAACATTTGTAAGTAGGGACGCATTTTGAATGTAAATGCGCTAATATGTTACAACCCCTGCAAAAGTATGATATTTTATTTAAAAAATCATTAAGTAGCCTAATGTAAATACAAACACAGAATAAAGACAATAATAAAAATATTCACGTCAGGTTTCACGCATACGCACCTGTTTCCAGGTATAACACTGGGAGCAGTGATTGGCAGCGCATGCTGTGTTGAATTTTTGACTTTGTGTCCTGGAATGCCTTTGTAACTAGAAGGAATATTTCCCTGTTCAGGTACTTTGTAACCTGAAACTTTTGTATGTAGAGATATTTGTAAGTAGAGGTACCACTGTACAATTAAAATGCTCTGTTTTAACCAGAAAGGGCCCATACAGAATATGGTTGGGAAATCTGATGGGCTGCCTTCCTCTTTAAACATTTTTGAACGAACTGCTTCATGCTTTACACTTATCTTTCACCACCTTCTTTCAATTGGATATAACCTTCACATTCCTTACTTTTTGTTGGTTAGGAATCAAAAGACCCTCAATGTTGCAAGCTTTTCAAAACAAAGATACACACGCACAAAAAGTAGCAAGGTTGAAGGACACTCAGATAGGCTAAGATATTTCAAAACATGGACAAACATATTTTGAAGCCTTCACCTACAGGCTCAGATTTTCAGCTTGAATTGTCTTTATTGTCATTGAAATCCACGTTGTAAAGCATTGTATGCAACGAGATTAGTCATGCCAGACACACTCTTATCCCAAATACTAGTTCATATGACATATGTTAAGATCCCTGTTTTATAACACTTCTATTACGTACTAAATGTGTTCTTGTATGTTCTGCTCTTCTCAGATCAGCCATATCACAAATACAGCCAATGGGCTGAATCCGGCCCATTAGATGATTTAATCTAACTTGCCCTACATTTCTGAGTATGTCAAAAAAAATAAGCGAGTCTGGAGGTTATTTCTATTAAAACGGGCAGTGTTGAATTTGTGTAGCGTAGTGAGTTGGTTCATGTGTAAAACTGATTGACTCAACTGTAAAACGAACCAGTTAGTACATACAATGCCAAACATTAACGTATTTTTTTCATTGTTTGTGAATAAATGCATCGTGTTTGGAAAAGATCCCTTGTCAATTTTGAATATAATATGTATTTCCTAAGTGAACAGTAATGACAGTCGGACCCAATTGCACTGCTGTTGAGTTTTTATCTTACCATGTTTGCCCTCTTATTGTTTAAATTGGGTTTTTCATGGGTATTGGGTTTTATCAAAATGTATTCATAGTATTTATTCTGTGAATACTGTTTTGATTTTAAATGAATAAACGGATGCTCCAAGCGGAGTTTCGTTGGTCTTTGACAATGACAATAAATATTCTGAATCTGATGTAGGGTGATTTGCTAATGTTGTCTGAATGATAAAGCACAGTCCTGAAAAACATTGTCTGGACTCCTTATTTTGGACACGACCCAAAAAAGATAAGCGCGCATCATGGCTTCCGTATGGAGTCAGACGTCTGTGTCGGAAATGAGCTTTTAGGTCTTTCCTTCGCCAGATCAAAACAGTCAGCACAGTAACTTGATCACTTACTGTATCGCGGTTTACTTTTTGCGGTTCCAATACTTTGTGGATTTTCATCGTGCATTGTATTCTGTTTTTTGATTGTCTAAACAGTCGCCGCTTCCCTTTTCTGCCTGTGTCTGCCTGTGCTTCAATAACGTTGTGGTCTAATTTGCACATGTACATAAAACACCTTGACCAACCTATTCACAATTATTTTTCAATGTTGGGATTCTCTACAAGACATCATGTCAAAAAAAAAGGCTCTTGACCCACATGCAAAAGGAAGGTAAAAGCATTTTTATGCCACATTGTTGTTTTCCAAATAACAGCCACAAAATATTATCTAATGTAAAGTGGATGGTTTGAAATGTTCATAATTAATCATTAGGTATTTTAATACTGCCTGGCAAACAAAACTGGCAAAAGTATAATGATAATATATCATCATACTGATAATCCCTTAACCGCCAGGGTTGTAGGGGAGCCTGTTCCTGTGAAGGTGTCTTGGGCAAGTACTTCCCTCTCCAGGCCGTTTTTGTGGGTAGGTGTTTTCCTCCCCACGTCAAAAAGATACTGGTTTCCATGGTAACCAGGATAAGCATCCTGATCTGACTCAGATACAACACCTTTACCATCTTGCCGCTTTTGTATTTTGGATGTCAAGCGCCATCCCGCTCAATGGAGATTAGCCGAAACTCAGTGTACCTAAGCTTAAGAATTGTAGCTTGTTAAAGCAATATTTGTCAATGTATTTTGTCTGTAATGGTAGAGGATTGATTAGGTTTATGTTCTATTAAAATAAACCATTGAGACAAAAGTATAGCCGCCATATTTTGATACATTTTTGAACAGAAATTACAAATATGTAGGTTTCTATTTTAATTAATAATTTTTTTATTACAAAATATTGACCAAACTTTAGTGTGAAAATGGAAAGCTTACTGGGACAAACAAAAATATTTAGGTCTGATTAACAGTTAAGTGGTATGGGGTTTAAAAACCATGTTATTTCAGAACAAAAAAAGAAGTGCATAGTACACTCTTTTGGGCCAAATTGAAATTTTCCTATATCAGGTTCGCATAGGAAGTTGCTTTGCCTCCACAAGTGCCCGAGTCGGGTAAGGGTTAGGGTTAGGGTTATATCATATAACCCAGTGTTTTTCAACCCTTTTTGAACCAAAGTACACTTTTATTTAAAAAAAAGTTCCGAGGCCCACCGTCCGTCGAAAATGTTTGAAAATGAAGTTATGTCAAATATTTCACTGTACTACAAATTAAGTTGTTAAATGTACTGCGCTACCTCATGAGCATATAATTAGTATATAAAAAGTATATAAAAATATACTGCCACCTACTGATATGGATGACTATTACAGTTCCTCGTCCGAAGATAGAAAAAATAATGATTAAATTGGGCAAATTCCAGTGACACACTAGACAAGGTCTCACGGCACACTGGTTGAAAAACACTGCTATAACCAATCAATAATCAGTGGTGCAATAAAGTATCAAGTATATTTTCTAATTTATAATTTGACAGTACATAAGTTATTTAAAAAAAATAAACATTTACAAAGTACAGTACTTTATATGTTTTTTAAAATGTTATTCTCGCGCCACATTTTTAGTTTCCAATTTTGTCATCATCTTATGTCCATAAGATGATGACAAAATATAGTCTGTTGTCAAATGGATTGTGTCCTGAATGAGAACAGTAGTGCATTATAGCAGTAAGATTCTTTATTTAATTATAATTTGACAGTAGAGCTATAGTTATTTGTGAAAAAGAATAAAATAACGTATTAAGAAGAATTATTTTATTTACGTAATTACTTGAGCCTGTAGGTCGGTTTTGTTCCTTGGACTCAATGTTTAATAGAGTATATATATAAAAAGAAAAAAAAGGTTTCTACTTAGGTTTTGAAACAAGGGGTTTCTGTAATGTGTTTTTTCTTCTTTTTTTTTTGAGGGATGGTGAGTATTCCTTGACCTTTTCTGGTCCAGGCAGGTCGGGGTGAGGAGACAAATTTTCCGTCTAAATGCCCGATTTGGAAAATCAGTCTCCCAGCAAGAGTCTCTATAAACAGCAGGACAGTGTGTTGGTGTGTGTGTCTGTTTGGAGCTGGAATGCAACGTGCAAGAGTGAGGATGTCACAACCTTTTGGTAGCTTATTGGTGTCAAAGTCTTAAGTTATCCTGAACTTCACTTTTTGATTGGCTTTTGACAGGCTTGGGAATTAATGGAATGCATGTTTGTTGGTTTGCGTGTTTGTGTAAGTATGTTTGTATCAAGGTTTATGTCTATTTGATATAAATGTGTGTTTAATTTGACGTATTATGTGTTTATGTGTTTGTTTGTTTGTCTTAACAAATAATCCAATATTTATTTTTTAGGAATCAATATAAACATAATCGTGGCTGTTCTATATATTAAAATCCTATGGTAAGTGCTTGGTATTGACTTTTGTGACTATTTGAGTACTCTACACTTTAAACATGCTCTATTCAAAGAAAAGCTCACTTGTTTGAAAAAACATAATATTTGAAATAATACTTATCAGTTGTTTTTTTTTTACTTCTTGTTTTGTTTATAAATCGAGTCCTCTAGGACAATTTGCTTATTTTGTAAGTATAATACATAAAATATTACAGAATGAGCAATTATATCTACCATCTACTGAATAATTGAGCTTGGATGTTATTTCCTTACTGTATTTGCACAACAAGATAGAATAACTTAAAAAAAAATAATAACATGACGAGCTAGATTAATGCCACAATGCATAATGCAATTTTGTTTAGCAGTATAGCATGTTATGTAGTTGCTGAAGGATACATATTGCATTTTACTATGTATTTTCAGGCAGACTGTGCATGACCTACCGGTGAGGATTAAGGAATTTGCCTGACCGCTAATAAATCCACTTAAAGACTAGTTAGACAAATTCGCATTAATTTATTTCACTTCTAACTGCGGCCAAAATATGTTCTCCATTTACTGACACTTGATTTATTGCAAACACGTACCTAGAAGGCTTTTATACGCACTGGTTCCAGGGTATACTTAAAAGGACAATAAAGCTTGTCTTGCTTCAACAATTGATACAAATAAAAAACTAAGGCTGGGAAAAAAACTCATTTCTATTGCACTTCTTTTCATTTGATGAATGGATTGTCCATCATTGTAATAGAAAAACGTTCCACCTGATTAGAAATGACAGGCGTACTCGGTAGTGACACATCAAGATGCGAGAAGACAGCCAGCCAAATTGTATTTTACGCAATTCCAGAACTTAAACGAAAGCAGATTATTCGCTGGGAACCGCCTGATGCGAAACATGTCCTGCTTCAGGCTGCGTCCACTGCAACCAATCGCTGCCGTCTGTAACTAAAAGCAGATGCACCCAGATGTTCTCACACGCTGGGGCCCTTGCAAAGAAGAAAAAGAAAAATTTGACCGAATCACTGCTCACATGCTTTGGATGTAAACAAATGAATGCCATACATTTGGATTGAATGCACTTTGTTACGTTTGTGTAGCTCTGCTCCTGATTAAAGTGTGACAAAAAACAGTTTGAATTGAAAATGTGTTTTTTATTTCAAAGACACTGGTGCATGGGTCTCGAACCCCTGAGAACATTTGAGTAACCTGTAGAATGGTTCTGAAATAGCTCACCAGTGCTTGATCAGTGATTTTGTCTGAGATTTGATGTTGAACTGGCATGGGAAATCATTAAAGTGTCATTAAAAACTAAGTTTTAGTGGTTGACTATATCAATAATTTTAGCGACCTTTGAATATTTCCCAAGACCGGTTTGAGCGAAATAAACAGACAGGAGATGAAATTGTTCATTACGCGCTCTAATTTCCAAAATCAGATTTCTCACAACAGGGAACAAAAGTTGACCTATCATTATTAAAATGTTCTATTTTAAGAGTACAGTCCAGGGGTTGGCAAACCAAAGTCTTAAAAGAGCCATATTGGACCCAAAACAAAAGAATAACACAAAAAAAGTGAAAGCTTTATACATAGTATACGCCTTATAAGGAAGGCAACACATACAGTATATATTGGTGGTCTCCAACCTTTTTCAAACTGAGAGCAATTTTTTGTCACTAATTAGCGCAAAGGTCACCCATTTTGCATTTCTAAAACAACAAACTAATGTTAATACAATGTTTTTACAATGTTATTACCAGGGTAATTATTGGAAGTATGGTTAAATAGACTCATTCAACCACTGAAAGAATTGATTGAATAGTGACCCAGCTGGTATTTTCAAAACAGTTTTGCGGGACTGCAAATTTCCTTGGGGGGCACTCTGGTACCTGTTGGCACTATGCTGGAGATCCTTGATTTTTGTTTGGAATGTTTGTATCAGGTTTACTCACCCACAGCAACCATATCATTTTCCATTATCAAACATTCTCTTGAAAAAGCACCAGGGAGCCACTACGGAACCACTACGGAACCCCCGGAAAAGTCAAAATATTTTTAGATAAAGTAATGAATTAGGAGGCTTCTCCTGTTACTGGTATCCATAGAAACCAGTATTATCGGTTTTATGTGCAGGGGCACTCTCATACTCCCGATAAAAACGGTCTGTAGAGAGATGGGCGCCACCAGGCTGTACTTGCCCATGACAAACATCAGGAAGTGGTTTCCCTACGCAAGGTGGTCAAGGGATCCGTGAACCGTGTATCTTACAAATAGTGGGATAAATTTTGGAAATAATCTTTTTTTTTTTTATAAAAAAAGATGTGATGATAAAAATGCTGCAAGAACAAATTTGATATTACAAAACCTAACAAATAACATTATAATCAAATACAATTACAATTAATAATAATACTATTTTTTCTAACAACTGTTTGCTTTGAAACAAAATCCATTGTGTAGCACTTTTTTAAACAAATTGCAACTCCAAGTCACGTATAAAGACATTTAATTTAAAATAAGAATTTACCCCTGCCCCCTTTTACCCAACTGACAACACAAAATGTCAAATACACGGAAATAAACACAATGGTGAAAATTAAATTAGATTAAACTGAAGTAATTTAAAAATAAATAAATACAATTACGGCAAGGCACAGACTAACCAACTGAGGAAATTGACCTGAGAGAGGCTCATTTAACATGAGAGAGATGGGAGTTAACGGCAAAAGGAGCTAAACCCAACCTATCTGACATTACAATGCGGGGGTCTGAAGTTCATTATCCGGTGCGCATTAAAGTCCGTTTTTACAATACAGCAAACCCCCGTTTTTCATGCGTTCCAAAAACATCCCGCAATGGTCCAAACCAGCAAAGAAGAAACTTTGTCTATTGATTTAGTTATTTATTTATTTAATCTAACTGTTCCTCATCAGACAAGCCCCTCACCGCACATCACTGGACAGAGGTAATATATGTTGCAGTCATGGTTACTGATTGTAGAGTTGTCTTAATGTGTCTGTTAATGCTAAAAGGATCACAAAATGCTGGTATGAGACTAAATAAAAGTCAAAAATGTAAAATATGAGTGGAAAAATGATGACATCTCACTCGGTACATGTTTGGAATACCTGACGGCAAATAAACATCAGTCATGCCCGGGCCAAATTCCGAAGTGAGGCCACATCAAAGGAGAAAATTGCAGGCGGCCGCTTGACTGGGGGTCTGTGACCCCCCCATTTAATCAGGTCTCCATCTGCATCACATCTTGACCAGTCACATGACCCTATTCGGGCTCATCCTGTTGAACTTTCACCTCTGATGAGGTCATTAGGAAGGATTTGAAGGTTCGGGCGGCTGACTTTCGTATGAGGCTCATGTTGATACGCACACTCGTCCTTTGTGAGAGTGTCAAAAGCTGCTTTATCAACTCATTAGGAAAGTATTCAGTCATTGCACCTGGGGGTTGTAGGGGGGTGGGTCGAAAGATTGGGTCCAATCTTCTGACCCTAATCAGAATCTGTTGGAACTCGCAAAGAAGAGTACCAGGAGAAAAATCTTGTACTGTGCAAAGAATGTTCCATTATAGCAATTACTAGATTTTTTTCCTAAATAAAAGGGGTTTTAGTTCTCGGAAACAACATGCTATACAGTTGCATGAAGAGAGGTCAGAACTAGAAATCATGGCCAGGATAGCTCAAACTACAACCGCATTTGTCAGACATAAACTTGGAGAGACTAGAACATTGCATCCATGCATCCATCCATCCATTATCTGCACTGCTTATCCTCAGTAGGGTTGCAAGGGTGCTGGAGCCCATCCCAGCTATCTTCGTGCAGTGGGCAGGGGACACCCTGAACTGGTTGCCAGCCAGTCGCAGGACATTGTAGAACATTGCAGTGAAATCAAATGTCAGACTCATGCAAGCGCTGGGTACCTACATCTTCCTTCTACTCTTGCGAAACATGCACTCTCACAGCAAATCTGGAAAGGAAAATCCAGGCCGTGGAGAGGCAATGCTACAGGAAACTTCTACAAAGAACTGTTTTCAACTGTGCACAAACAAAAGCTACAATGTTTTGGTCATGTCACAAGATCATCAGGACTGACCAAGATAATTCTCCAGGGCACAGACCAAGGGGGCAGGAGGAGAGGAAGACCGAAAAAGAATTGGGCCGACAACATCAAGGAATGGACTGGTGCCGACTTTGCCATGACCCAAAATCAGGCCAGGAAATGTCAGCAGTGTTGAAAGCTGTCCAGAGTTGCGTCATCAACCCAGACTTTTAAAGGATCCGTAAACCATAAACTGTCACATTATGTATCCATTCATTCATTTATTTATTTATTTATTTATTTATTTATTTATTTATTTATTTACGTATTTATTTATGTATGTAATTATTTATTTATTTGTTTGTTTGTTTGTTTGTTTGTTTGTTTGTTTGTTTGTTTGTTTTATTCATTTATTTATTTGCTTGTCTGTCTGTCTGTCTGTCTGTCTGTTTGTCTGTGTGTTTGTGTTTAAGCAATATTGGGCTAGACCATAAACTAAAACTTTTTTTCCTCAGCTAGTCTCATTATGTAAATTGACTTCATTTTAAGTCATTTTTACTTTTATTTTACCTTGCACTGCAATTCACCATTACTTACACAACACATAGGTGTGGTGAATTAAGGTTTATAATTCCATTATTTCTTGAAAAATATATTTTTATCCATAAATATCTCAACTTTATTCTCCCCCTTGAAAATGAAAGTTATAGTTGGAGGTCATCATTTGATGTCTCCTTCATAAAGTTGAAAAGTATATATTTCCATTATCAAGTACGGTTAACAATGCCTAACTGAGTTAGCCCAAAAACTATGTTCTATTGCGGCTATCTGATTTTATATTACCTTTAGCAAGCTGTTTGGTTTATGGTGTAGAACTCAGACCGAAAAACATTGACGCACGTATATCTCCAAGGCATAGGTGCTCATCTAAACAGACATAAATGGCTCGCGATCCATAGGTTTCTGACCCCTGATTTAGACATGCAGATCCCAATGCAAGATGTATATCCGAACGTTGCAAAACCGGGATAGGTATAACGCGATACAGAAGGGGATTACTGTAATTCCTAATGGAATTCAGCAAAGAGTGGTTAAAAACGGATGCTGAGTACTGTACTTTGTAAATGTTTATTTTTTTTAAATAACTTATGTACTAGTGTTGCGCGTAGTCCTCAGTACAAGTGAGACAAACGAGTTATGATGTCAGCAAATAGTTGCCATCACGAATGCGATGGTGGGCGTGAGACATTGCGAAAAGCGCTCGTCCCTTGTGAGAAAAGGGCCCGTTCTCTTGCGGAACACTCGAGCCGTGGCCCTGTGTGACACAGGAAGTCGGCTGTAGGAAGCCATTCTTTCTCCAGAGAGGAAGGCCTCTTCCTTTGCCTTTTATGCTCACAAAGACAAGAAGGGGTTGGGTTGCCTCCTCGGGAGTGCTCTGCTATCTGGAATGCAGGAGGACAGCGCAACAATCCCAGCAACTACTGCAAGATTCTTACTGTCGTTAAAACCTTTAAGGTGGGGTACATTGTATGAGATGTCCTTTGACAATTTGAAAGTGAAATATTTTCTCTATTATGTACAGTATTTGTTCACAATCACCAACTAATTTCAAAGAGCCCTCATGATTTATTCTTCGCGGCACCTATCGGATTTTGAATTGAACTGAATTGAATGCCTTTAGGCAGCACGGGGGTGCAGTGGTTAGAGCGTGTGCGGCACAATTCTGAGGTCATGAGATCGAACCTTCCTTCGTGGAGCTTGCATGTTCTCCCCGTGCTTGCGGCGGTTTCCTCTGGGCACTCCGGTTTCCTCCCACTTTCCCAAAAAAATCCATGTCAGGTTAATTGGCTGGTTCAAATTGTCCCTCAGTGTGAATGAGCAAGTGAGTTGTCTCTGTGTGCCCGGCGACTGGCTGGCAACCAGTTCCTGTCCACTGCCCGAAGACAGCTGGGATGGGCTCCAGCACCCCCGCGACCCTACTGAGGATAAGCGGTGCAGATAATGAATGAATGAATGAATGCTTTTATTGTCGTTAGAAAAGTGTAACGAAATATTAGCTCCATCACAAGTGTACTCAGTATTGAGCTACTATCGGCTATATATTAAGTGTCTGACAAATATGCTGTCATATTGCAGTGCAACATGATGATCTATTCCGGCTCAATTTTGTAGTGCAAACTGGAGTTGAGAACGGCAACAGCTTTTGGAAATAAGCAAAGCTGTTCGGGGTGAAACACATTTGGTAGGAGGAATGGTAGGCGGCAGGGGGTGCTGGAGAGTGAAGTATCACTAATGACCTGGAGGAAGTGATTTAAAGAAAAGAACCCTAATTTTTAGGAAAATGAAGATTATTATACTGTACAACAATGTTTATAAAATTGATAAATAAGTAATAGATTTTCTAAACAGTACGTTTTTATATGTTATTATATTTAGTTCCTATAATAATAATTATTATAATATTAGAATTATCTAGTGCTGTTTTGATAATTTTTGTATATTCTTCTATTTGTATTTTTTTGGTATTATAGCAGTATGATAATTTTTTTCTGTCTTTAATATTGGAGACCTGCAAAGGAGATTGCATTGGATGTCAGTTTGTTGTTTTGACTATTATACCTCCCTGTTGTTTGTTATTTTGTCTATTATGCACTGTTTACATCATTGTCATTATCGGCCAACCATGTTGTCATTCCTTAATATCCACTATTTAGGGCTAATTCCACTAAACTAATGTATCCAAAGAAAGAATTGTGCAGTTTAAACTAGAGATAGTAGAAAATATTACCCTTTTTTATTTTTTTATTTTTTTATTAAAAAAAAAAAAAGATCAGCAAAACCAAAATGTAAGCTTACATCTTATATAAATGACCCAGTAATAGTGCTTTAAGATAGCCACATGCTAAAAGAATGTCAAAATACTCAAAATGTATATACCTAAACATCAATAATAGTTTATTACAATTACACTGTATCTTTTCAAGAAGTGCTTCAATGGCAAACATTCGTATACCATTTCCTATTTCAACTCGATCGTTGTGATCACTGTTTTGCACTTTACCTACCCCTGATAATGAACTTTCTTGGGACTCATTATTAAGAAAAAAAGAAATAAAACCAAGAAAATCAAAATAAAATAATATGAAACATACCAAATAATTGACCAGGTAGAAGAGATCAAGCAGGGCATTATCGCCATCTACTGTTAAGGAATGTAATCGGCCCTCTATTTTGTATTCTTAGCATTATTTTGACATGGAAAAGACCCTTGACCGAATGAAAACGGGTCTGAAACCCACTTTTGGGTCCCGACCCACTTGTTGAGAAGCACTGCACTAAAGTATAAACATTCAATTTATTCATTGGCTTGTTTGTATGCTCGTTGTTTGTTTGTTTGTTATCTGTATTGAAGAGGTTGTCATTTTCTTTTGCTCGGGGCTGCCACCTCAGGTCTGAAATAACACTGCAGTTTCTGTGCCACTTTACCCCTCCCATCCTCCCAAAACTGGAATGTTCGACCCCTAATTTTCATAACTGAATTGAAGACTCAAGCAGACAGGCGCAGTTCCTGTTTAAAAAATCAGGGTTCTAAGTGCACCAAATATTTTCTACAGAGACGTTTGCTGTGGATCGCATTTCCATGCTTGTACATGCAGTGTACATTTAACTAAAAACTGTGGAAAACGGGAAAATAGCAGTGACGACTTTCAAAAGGACCTTTCATCACAAACTCCCCTCTAAAGGTCTTGTGATGATAACAATCTCCAACCCAAAACAAGCTTTAATTGTTGTTTTTGCTTCCATATCAGGTTTGTAACGTCACTGCTACCTTATTTCAACGTTCGTAATCAGCAGCCAGTAGAGGTACGTGATACTGGGAAATTTGGTATCAATCCAATACTGATACCTTTGCTTGGAAATGTCATGATCATTGAATAATTGAAACCTTCCCACCTTCAGTTAGCTTATCAACTCAGCAAAACAATTTTACTAAAAATGTAAAAATAATAATAATAAAAATAACTACTTATACTTCTATTACATCTGTTTCTGAACAAAAGCCAAGAATGTCAAACCCCCCCCAAAAAAAAACGCAATAAAAAGACAACTACTGTATAACAAGTTCAACTTAAATAATTTCCATTGTGAAATGTTTTTCAAAATAATGTAGAAAAAAAGGTGTGAATTGCCTCTCCCTGGCTCTGGTGTTATAGTGATAACGGATATCTAGGTTTTTGTTCAGGAACATTGCCATTTTTACTGTACATTTTTGGCTGCAGCTCATTGTTCTCTGTAGGGTAGATGTAAGATTGGTCCTAAAGAATCCAGCTCGCCCTGAACCTGGGCCATCGATTATTAAAGCCCAACCCAGCCCGAGCCTGATCAATTAACTTGATTTGTGGGGCCGAGCCTGGAGGAAGTCTGAAATTTTAGTTGTGAGGGTCTGGCAGGGCTTCTCTTTTCACTGATTTATTTTTAATTAACCCACTGTCATTGTTCTTTGTTTCTTTTTCAAGCCCCTTTTCAAGCCTGCTGAACGCGGCTAGGGGACTGAATCCATCAAGTTTATCCTTCACCACATTTAAACAAAGAACAAAGACAGGAGAAAAATTAATTCCTCCACAGCAAACAAAGAAAAATTAAGGTGGCTAACTAACTGAATAAATAAACAAAAGATTTAATAAATAAATAGATAGATAAAAGGCAGCATGAGAGCAGTCCGAGCCGGCGAGGACAATATGATTGACATTTTAGGCCCGAATAGGGCTCCTGTGGGATCTGACCTCTTCTGTAGGGTGAGCTATTTTTAGTTATTTATGTAAATATGTGGTGTTGCCACAGTAGTAGACGAGTTTATCACGCAAATTACACTTGGCATTGTTCTTTTCTGTGGCAGAAAAAAATGTTCCACGCCACTTTGCACTTATTGTTTGCCTCTGTCATTTTTAGCTTTTAGTATAGGTGGACGTGGAGATCTGGCTCCTTTATGCATGGCAGGGAGGATGCCAGGACAGGTAGGGAAAGGTGCAATGCTCAGGTATAATCATATAGAGTGACAGAGGGTGCTGGGCAAGGAAGAGGGGGAAAAGAGCTGCATTATCTAATTAGAGGACCAACGCTTTTGTAAAATTGGTGGCGGAAGGAAGTATCGATCCCAGGACAATAATATCAATTTGTATTTGCGTAGTATTCTTGATATAGATGTTTGGATCGATTTGCACACTTCTAGCTGTCAGGTCACCTTACTTCAGGGACCAACACGGATCTCCTTACGTGAGCCAAGTCATGTGACCTTCCGAGCTCATTTCCTGTGTACAAGGGTTCCGATTTCGAAAGAAAAACAGTACCGTAGAGGGTTTTGGTCGTCACGAGCCTGCGGCAATAACAGCCGGGAAACGTATCTGCGTTTCCTGAATGGTTAGGAGTCCCATGCATGTGAATTGTTGGATTCTTGGAATTAGAGTCTGACTTGAATCTGGATTTGCCATCAAGATGACAGTCGAGAACTAAATTGTCAGAACAGACCTCGAACTTTGGAAAGCCGAGGCCAAGGGTATTATGCGTACGTCTTTTACATTTGGGTCATACGTTTTCAGTCATGCATATTTAACAGAGAGAGACCAAGAGTTAAATTGTGCTAAGGCGTTTTTTTTTTTAATGGTTGGTAGCAAAATTGCCCCACCATTTGACAAAAAAGGAGATTGGTGAACTGAGCAGATCGAGGGCAGCACGGCAGCGCAGTGGTTAGCCCGTGTGCGGCACAGTTCTGAGGTTCATTAGATTGAACCTTCCTGTTTGGAGTTTGCATGTTCTCCCCGTGCTTGTGTGGGTTTCATCCGGGTACACCGGTTTCCTCCCACATTCTAAAAACATGCAGTTCAGGTTAGTTGGCCGGTCCAAATTGTCCCTAAGTGTGAATGAGCAAGTGAGTTGTCTGTCTCTGTGTTGTCTTGTATAATAAAAGTAGGATAAGCGTTGCAGATAATGAATGGAAGAATGTTCCATTGATTTTTACGTCTGGATGCGTCACTGTTTTGTCCCCCGCCATCATCTCCCACCTATGTGTAACTGCTCGTTTTCTGACGTCCGTCAACGTGCTGACGTCTCCGTTTACCATTTACTCGATTTTAGGGGGTGGGGCGACCAATCCTGAACGCAACAATTCCGAGGGAGATAACGTGTGAGAATTATTAGCCTTGGATCAGAGGAGTTTTTGTGTGAGAAAAGTAGAACACAGCTGTGACAAGTCTCAGTGTAGCGCTTGGACCACAAGGAAGTCTTTGGCGGCGGGAAAAACATCCATAAAATTTTGGCTGCGTGGTCACGGATGAGGAGCCAGGAAGGTCAGAGGTTTAAAGACTGCAATGGACCAGGGAATCAAAATCATCCTAATGCTTCCATTACTGGCAGTTTTGGGGGAGAAGTAACACCTGGTTCAATTTATCTATCTTCCTGACAAGTGGGAATGAGATTTTAAGTCATGGCTTGTAAAACTACTGTGTTATCATAAAATAGGGGAATTCAAGCTAAAAAAAAACTAAAAAGTCAAGTCATGTTTATTTGTATAGCCCTTAATCACAAGGAATCTCAAAGGGCTGCACAGACCACAGATTATTGCAAACCATAGACTATTATTACACCGTCCCATGATCTAAAACCTACATGAGGGCAAGGAAAAACTCAAACTGAACCCAAAACTCAAAACAAAAGCTTGTTTACTATGTTATGTGTGGAGCGATCGCCAATTATTTCAAACACAGGAATAAAATAAACAGTGTTAAAGTGGGCAGTCTGTAGTGTTGGGACAAATGCGTAACAAAGGAACGTGTTCCTGGACTGCAATTACTTTTCTCTGTAATGAGAAATTGACTCAAAAGAGGGAAGTATTACTTTGCTATTACTTTTAACTAAAGTTTTCATTCATAAGTAAGTGTATTTTTTGGGTGTTTTGAGTGTTAAGCAATTGAATGAAATGGTCCCTTTATAAACAATATCGCAATGAACAATTTCATGTGCATGTAAATGCAAACAAGAAAAAATGGATTGGCATATCCATTGTCCTACCATAAACAATCATGTATTGCTGATGTATGAGATGTAAGACTCTCTATTGGCATACACAAAGAATCAAATACATCAATGAGCCACTTTTTTCTTCTCCGACCCGGCCCCTTTGCAAATTCTCCAACCCAAAAAAAACCTGCGACTCAAATGTTACACTTTGCAAGTCATGGGATGTCTTTTTAACTCCACTTTTAAATACGTTTTCTTCCCTTCGATCCCATAATTATCGATATCTACTGAACAGCGACCACATGAATACAAGTTTGCCCAAAAAGAACTCAGAGAGCTATAATTCAACTCAAAACGATGAAACAGTGAAATATTTTACGGAATTCCATCCAAAATCTTTGACATTGTCGCTCGTTGTTAGGCAGTTCACTATGGTTTCTGCTTACCTGAATCAACTTACGGAACAAATCGTCGGAATTCAAAATTACAAAGAAACGTGACATACTTTAAAGTCCCATTTCAAACAAATTGTTTTTTTTCTTGCTTTTTTTGCAAAATCAAACTCATGATTCACAACTTCTGGACAGGAACTACATTAGTAAAAATCTGAATCACTGACCTATAATTAAACTCAGAAAACCATGTTTCATTCAGGATGGGTGATACTGGGAATTTCGGTATCAATCTGATTCAAGTAAATACACAGTATTGGTTGATGGTTGATTGGATCCCTTATCAACTTAAGTTGTAGGGGCACCATTTTCTGTGCTGTGTCTTGTGCAATGTACAGACTGCTGGCACCCATCCCTCTCCAGCTCACCACATGGTCTACCTGGTCTCGGACTGGGACTCCCTGTTGTGTTAGGCGAATGTACTAACCACTGCACTACAGAACAATCCCTCGATACCGATCAAATATAAGTACATTTTGCTTGGAAATTTCGTGATTATTTAATAGTTAAACACCCTTCCACCTTAAGTTAGTTTATAATTACAATAAACACAGAACAATGCGGTCTTTACCATAGCATATGAATAACCTATATTTTATGTTGACAATATCAAGGGATGGTGTCATAATTGTCTGTAATAATAGTTTGCAATAATCTTTGATCTGTGCAGCCCTTTGAGACTCTTTGTTATTAAGGGCTATACAAATACACATGACTTGACTTGACTTTTAGTGTCTTTTTCACTAGGTTTAGCTGGGTGGGTGGCAATTCAAAATGGAACTTGATCATGCTATTTTAACCCGACAAGAAACCACAGACGTTGGGTTGAAAATGGGTCATACCTGCCACACTGTCTGAGCATGGAGGTCAGAAGGGACTTAATTCGGTCACCAACGAGCGCCTGTCAAAATACAAGGCTACCCGACCCAATCGCAACTCTTCCAAATGTAGGCATTTTTACAACACGGAGAACAGAGGGTCAGCAAGGTTGAGCATTCCCAGGGCGCAGTGCTTGGCTGGTGGCCTGGCACAGTGAAAAGGACAGCTGTTGTCTCAGGGGGGTAGGTAGGCACGGTTATGTCCGTTCATTTCAAAGATAGGGTGCTAACCAAAACTGAAAGCCTCAGCCAAAGTTTCTCTATCGAGTCAATCCCGACCACGCATTCCGGAGGTTGAGTCAGGATTAGCAAATGTCAGAACTTCCCGGTCCAGACCAGAAGCGGGGGCTTACATTTACCATCAGTTAGCTACTGGATAAAGTTGCAACTCATCCCACACACAAAACTCCCTGCAGGAATTTGCTAATCACCTCAACTCCGATCCTCCTCTTTTTTTGGAGCATTCAACTCATTGGGGCCGTCTGAAGTGACCACCAAGGGAGAGAAAGGCTGTTCCGGTGAGGAAATTCATTTGGGGTCAGGTTTCACAAACAAAATGAAAGAACCAGGATGTTGCTAGTAACCAGTAAAGGGCAGTTAAGTTATCATGTACACTAATGGAAAAGTCAGATTAAGATCAGAATGTGGGTTTATGGACCAATCAGGTTAATGTGTTTAGATGACTAATAACACTTGACTTCGACAGTGCCATGGCAATGGAAATTCAATACCCGATCTTGGGAGTATTTTCATTGAGTCTCTAGAGGGAAAGGTCCGTCCACTTCATCTCCTGCTTTTTGATGGACTCCGTGGGTAAGCCATTGTCCTGCTCAACCTCAGGGAGTTCACTCACTGAGATGGTAACATCTTTGTATGGCAGTCAGTCTTCTCTACAGCCATCATCAATGTGATTAAAACTCAGCGACAAGTGTTAACCCAATATACTGTCATTTGGAACGTTTCTACTCACAACTGCCATCTCCTGGCTTGTGTCATCATTGCAGGCTCTGTCAGCTTGTTCATGATGTATGTGCAAGTACTTGTATTTCTTACTTCTGCTCAAATAAACTCTTTTTGATTTTTCTGGGGGGGCTGGGCTAGCATTTGGTCAGTCCTAGAAGCAGGCCTTTTCTTATTCTCATTATTTTCACATTACAGTAACAAACAGAAACAACAACAAAAACACAATACTTCACTATCCAGCATTCCCTCTGAGCCCCTATTCATCCTACTTAATATATTCAGCCCTCAACAGCTTTGCTAAAAGTAAGATAAAAGCAGAAAGGTGCTGCTGAAAAAAAAACATATGTGCTCCTTCAACTTTGGACATTGTTAACACATACTTAAAAGTAAAAATGTTTAACCTCCAACTTTTCTAAGGACACGTCAAACAATGCACCCCACCTTTATAAAACCTGCATGTTGGCATTATTCTGATCTTAATCCAACTATCACCTGCATGGAAACGTAATGATGGATCTCTCAGGAGTCATTTAGCTGAACCTCTCTTATTCAAGGTTGCATGATGAAAACGTGTTGATATTCATGACCTAAGTTCGATATAAGCAGTACAGTAATAGACCAAACATGAGGTTGTGCTCAGTGAAAGGCCACACAAAGGCCAAATAATCAGTCAAAAGTTGAGCATGTAAGCTTGTGTTTGATTTGAAATATGTGTCAACACATGCGTTTTAGGAGACAAAGTGGCTCCAAGAAATCGAACCAATATTCCAAACAGTCCCTGTGTTCATTGGATAAGCCACAAGATGTCAACCCCCTTGTCCCTGGGTGAAATTAGCCCAGATGGTTTGTGTTTCTTGGAAAGTGGATAAGCTGCCTGCGCTACTTTATTCCAACCCACAAATTAGCTCATCTGACTTTAATGAGAAGTTGAGCGATGGAGGATGTCAGTCTCGTGCGATAACGCCGGACTTTCTTACGAGGTGTCATTTCCTTTTGCTGTGCTGCTGTTGGTTCTGTTCTTCGTCATCTTGTTCGCAAGATAGTTCTCTGGCATCGCCTCCCCCTCACCTGCACCTCTGCTGCAACTGTGTGGGTGGAAAATATGCCCGAAGGTTCGCCAAAAACGTTTCAGCTGGATTTCATCTTACTCTTCTATTGCTCTTGAAAGCCAAACAAATGGGATCACATAGGGCTGAGTATCGATATCGTGAATGACAGACTGCAGAGCACACCTGATTAGAAGCCGCAAGATCAAATATAAGAAAAAATAAATTTCCTCAAAGCACCGCTTCTCTCTCGCCCAGCGGCTCCTGCAACTCTTTAAATCTATGTCTGATGGGTGACTGACAGCAGAGAAACGAAGGCTCGGAATTGGAGACAATTGACACCATATTAATGTTACTGACTTTGTTTTCAAAATATTGTGCAATGGAAGGTATTTTAGTTATCTTGTTGACACTGTTGTACAGTATTTGCATTTGTTATATTGATGGTTTTTGTGTTTGACTCTCTTGACTTTTGTTCTTAAGCAGTTGTAATATAAATATTTCCATTTATTATTTTATACTGTAAAACTTGCATTGTGTTTATTAATGACATTTTTAAATGAAACATTTTTAGAGCCTATATTTTTGTGCTGTACTTAACGTAATTATAAACCAACTCAAGGGGGAAAGAGGTACAATTATTTAATGATCATGACATTTCTAAGCAGAAAGTATTGGTATTTAATCGGTTGAATTTCAATTTATACTAACCTGTGGTGATGTATTAATGTGACCTTCTAAGATGAGAATCACAAAGACAAGCCTATGTTTACTACTATGGCGGAAGAAAATGCGAATCAGGGCTTCATCATTTAAAATGTAAGCCCTATTTTTCTAGATGACAGTGCCAGGGCAACCAAACTGACGAAAATAGTGCCAGATTGGAACACAGACATGTTTTTGTGCTTTTTGTCATTCCCTTGTCCTCAAGGAAACTCCACCAACCTTTCTATGACTCCAATTATACAGAAAGAGAACAGAAGCTGTTCAATTTGAGTGTATAAATTGAGGACATGATTTGCGGGTGCAAAACTTAAGATATTGTGAGTACATTGTAAACATTCAAGAAAGTACTAATTTCTCCCGTTTCACTCCTGCATATAATGTTGGCAAAAACATGGACTAATTTCTCTCAAAGGGCATCATAAATGTTTCCAGGTGTCACCACGGTGTTTTGTATTCAGAAATCATGCTATGTGGAAAAGAGCAGCTTGACATTTTCCTCAGTGCAGCACGAAAAAAGGAAGAAGTAGCCTCTGTGTTTAAAATGCCATACATTTCTGAATATGTCAAAAAAGAAGAATGTCTCTAGGTCCGCCAAGTCCAAGGTCAGGTCAGGGGACCAGTTGCGGCCCTTGTTGAAAAAAAATTCCTCTGTCATAAAATTAATACTATGTGGCCTGCCAGTAATGTTGACCGCATAATAAAATATTTCCCCCCCCCCCCCCCCCCCCCCCCCCTTAAAAATCTCAATTTAACCAGATGATGCCAATAGCCCTTTGGCCACTTTGCTCTGTGAGAATTTTAGCCCACCACATTTTTGACTTGGCAAGTGTGAATGAAAAAAGGGAAGTTGACTTTGAGGACTGCTGCTTCCCGGACAAGTGGAAATTGGTGTCTTTTTTCACCAAAATCAATAACAACTGTGTCATCCTAATTTACCAAGAAACTGTAGCTGTTTTTAAAGAATAAAATATCAAGAGGCACTGCCAAAAAAAACATGCTGACTACCAAAAGCTAACTGGAAACAAATACTGTGAAAAGATGAAGCACCTGGAAGCTGTTTTAACCGCACAGCAGCCCTTTTTCATAAGACCCTGTGAGTCAAATGAAAATACTACAAATGCCAGCTACAAGGTCTCGATGCTGATTGCCAAGCACTGCAAACATTTCACGAGCGTGAATCTTTTAAGACTGTTCGAAAAATGCCAGGTTGAATAGTTACCACTCACACATTTTCAGCTGACCAAATCTGTTTTGCTTTCTGAAAAGTTTGGACACCCCTGCTCTAAGTCATTGCTGTCAAAAGATTTTTTTTTTTTTTAATAGATGCAAACTAAATGCTCTCTAGCCACCAGAGAAGTGTTTACAGTATATAACGTGGTGAATTTCTTAAATCTGCATTCACTCAACTGTGAAAGTAAACCAGTTAACATGTTCAATGTCAAACATGAAAATATTTTACCCATTGATTGTGAATAAATATGTTGTGTTTAGAAAAAATATTCTTTGTTATCTGTGATTATAGTAAGTACTGAGAGACAAACCTAAATATTTGGACACACTGTTTTATTGATTCGGCCCGGCTCAGAACGAAAAGTCTGAATCCGGCCCCAAAGCCAAACTGAGTTTGACATCCCTGATATCTTCTTATTGTAATTTGATTTGGCCCCAGAGACACATCATTTATTACATTTTATAGCCTTGAACAGGTCATTTGGGAGCTTAACACCACATAAGGGCTAAAACATCAGGTCATTGTTTTACGTGATCTTCACTTCACCTTGTGCTTCTGCAAGATTGTCTCGCGGGGCAGATTAAATCTGTGGACGGGCCTGATCTGGCTCGTGGACCGTAGTTTGCCTACCCCAGTGCTTAGTCACCAGCAATACTCTTATGAGTTTGAAATCTCTTTTCTTTGTTTCCTTTTTTTTTTTTTTTTTTTGCTGGGTAAGGTTTTGATTTCTTGTTTTGATTTGGAATATCTTCTCAGCTAAATAGAATAGGGGTAGGCACATAAAAGCTTGGGCTTCAGTCTATTCCTTTTGCACAAATGTTAAGGTGTTATATTACAGTACTGTATTGTATAGCTTGTCTTTCTTTTTAAGAGTTTGTTTCCTTTTGATAATTAATGATCCATGCGCTTTTTTGTAGAAAAAACACAAACAAACGTATACTCAGTGATGCTCATTGTGATGATGATCTACAAGTGGATGTTTAGTTTGATAGTGTTCCTTACATGCTACACACACATATAGACCCTCCCTAAACGCACCACCCCAACTTCCCCCACGAAGGGAGGGGGAGTACAGTACAGTGACTCTAATGACTTGAACTCTGCACAAGTTAAGAAATTAATTAAATCAGAAGCACGCTCCAGCACAACCATCACATGTTATAATAATCATACAATTACCTGCATAAAACCAGATTTTTTTTGGCTTCACATTAAACCCTCCAAAACCCAAAATAACACTAACCTCAGCCTCGGCTCGGTCCACACGTGACGATAGTGCCAAAAGAAGTAGGATCTCGGTCAGCAGCATCATGTCTGTATTCGGGGTGTCCGCGTAAAAGCACCCGCTCTCAGCTCCTTTTTGCGCTCAATCAGCGGCGTTGCGCACTCTACGCGTTGGCCAGCATGTTGCGTCCACGAGCGATTTGAAGTTCTGATCAAGTCCAGTTGGGTTTATTTCGGGGGGGTTTGGACCACACCACACCTACCCCCTTGTCCAACCCACCCAAAACGACCACCCTCGCCCATCACGCAAAAGGACACGACCAGCTAGAACACTTTTGGACGTTTGCGCGTCAGGAGAGGACACTTTTGGAGAGTATTCTAGAAGGTTTTTAAGCTTAGAACGCAAAGGCCAGGTGAGTTTTTATTGAGTTCTAGGGAGAGTTCACGATAAACGTTTAGTTGCCTCTTTTGTTTCATTGTAGTTTACTGCGTCCGAGCTGGATATAATCATGTTTTGAAACCTGCGTGGCGTGGGGCTGTTTTTTTGCAACGATGCAAGCGGGTCACAGCAAAAACGTGAGGCATCTCAGGTGAGCGTCCGCGCAAAGATCTCTAGATCAATACACACCCTTCTCCTGATCATCATCAATTCATTGTACAGGTTGCTGCTTTTGTGCGTCTGCGTGGCCGTGTTGGTGTCCGGAGCACACGCGGTAAGTGTTTACACCACGTGTTACGTATCTGATGCGGGTATCACGAGTGACGAGTTGATGCAAAATGCAAAAGCTTGGGAGAGCATGGGTTTGAAAATTAGACTACATTTTTTTTGAGGGAAGGGGGTTGCGCGCGTGTGTTGGGTGAGCAGAGTGGGAGTGTCGTGTGTGGGGAGGTTCTCCGAGCCAAAGGGGTTTGGTCTTGGCATAAATTCTCATGCATTAGAGCAGGTATGACTTATGGCTCTTTTCTTAAGTGATAGTCTTCACGGTATATTTTTAATTTCGGTTAATTCGACCTGGGGTGGTGCAGGAGCAAAGTGCAGAAACACTGGTTAGTACAGGCAGAATGTCAATGTTGCAGTGATTCTTAATTAGGGCTGCGCAATTAACCAAAATCAAATCACTATTGCGATGGGATTTAGTGTGATCGCAAGACACTGCAGATTTTTCAAGGATTTAAATTTCCCCTTTGTTATTTTAGTGATGGAGTGTTTGGCCAACCAGTCACAGTTCGGGTTTAAATGGCGCAGGCCAATCAGAGTCACGTTTTAACAGAACTAGCCAATAAAGGTGAGGCAAAGTTTGCAAGCAGCTTGCCACACACTCATGTCTGTGCCTCATGAGCAGACAAAATCTGTAAAAGCTCCTCAGAAGAGGGCACTGTTTTCTTAATTGAAAGCACTAGTCTTAAGTACTCACGACAAAACAAAATTATAGCAAAAAAAAAATGCATCAAAATTGCAATACTGTTTTGAAAATCACAGTTCTTTTTTTTCCCCAAAATCGTTCAGGCCTAATCTAAATAGCGAGGGCGACAGTCCAAAGGTTCGTTAGGCAGTACTCAAGAGCCGTAAGGGCAGGTAAGGGTTCGGTACACTGAGACAAGAGCGCTTGAAACTAGCACAGTGTCAAGGAAACAAAGTGCTTAAATAGTGAAGATGGAGAGGTGTGATTGGAGGTTAAAAGGACAAGTGACCCCAGGTGTAGGGTGAAAATGAGAGTCAGGAAGTGAGTAACCAAATAAGGTAAGGCAAAGCAAGAAAGAGCAAGGAGGCGAGAGAACGGGAGAGAGAGTGAAAGCATACAGATAAAATGACTCAGAGTTCAGGTTGTGACAGAAGCAACAAAATACACACTTGGTCAGGTCCAGAATATAAAGTGGCAAAATTTCATTTACAGTTTACAGTAATGGTATTACACCATCAGACCCTGTGAATGAAAGCTCATTAAAAAATGTATGTTCACTGATGAAACACTTTATGAGGAAAACCCACAGAACGAACTGTAAACACATGAAAACACCAGCCAAAATCCAAGAGCAATTTGATTGAGTGAGTAGTAGGGGTGGGTGGATTTCTGCACACAAAGCGCACTTCCTTAAATACAAACTGTATGTATCCTACTGATTTGCAGTATGTTGTGACATAAAAAAAACCTCAAGCTTCAACAATCTTACAGTAATTAAGGGAGAGATACCAATTTTTAAACTGTATATTTTTTGATGAATTTATTTATACTTATAGTGTGGCTCCTATAAATGAATAAAAAACATTAACATATTTTGCTTTCTTGGCTCTTTGAGTCAAAAAAAGTTACCGACCCCTCCGCTAGGGAATTGATTACTTTACAACGAATGCGAAAGCACTCACAAGGACTTAAAGTCTCAAAATGTCATATTTGACCACTGAATGGCACTGTGCGAGCGAGGGCCAGTGCCACACCACCAGGGTTGGGTAGGGTTACTTTAGCTGGATTACTTTCAATTACTTTTGGATTACGCCAATACCAAATATGCTAATAAAAGACCAAAGAAACTAAATATGAATAAAATTATGACTCACAACACGTGGTAAGCTTTCTCTCCTGGCTTTGATCTCTTTGATCTCCGGCAAAACTAACATAAAATGCGACAGAAACAAAATGAAAATAAATCCAAACAGCTTGCCTACATCATTTTTGCCGTTCCATGTATTCTGTTACTCCCCAAGCCTGCACAAGATTTTGTAATTTTATTCATATTTAGTTTCTTTTGTCTTTTATTAGCATATTTGGTATTGGAGTAATCCAAAAGTAATTGAAAGTAATCCAGTTAAAGTAACCATACCCACACAGCACAGTATGGCGGCAGGATGCTGGACAAACATGGCGGCAACCCAAGTGGGGATTCCACTGTGAAAAACAAATACAGGTTTCTTGACCAATTATCTTTTTTGATAAAATGTATCACTGGTATGATATATCATTTATTTTTGCCCAGTATTCCAATCAATGTTTTTTTTACTGAATGAAAGTTTTTGGTACCACTATAAAATGATCTACATTTTATACAGCGCTTTTCAAGTCAATGAAGACTTCCCAAAGCGCTTTACAAATTTACCAATGAGCGGCCGTGCAGCCATGTAAGGCGCCAACCTGCTTATTTGGGGCCTTAAGGGTTCAGTGTCTTACCCAAGGACACTTCGACATGTAACACGGAGGAGCCGGGATTCAAACTGCGATCTCTTGATCCCAAGACGAGCACTCTACCTCATGAGCTACTGCCGCCCCACTAGAAGGCACTAAGTATTATACACTGTCCCATCAAAATATTCTCAGTTTAGGATTTTTACAATATATAAAAACCACATTATGGAAATAGTAGTATTGCCAAATGAAAGTTGGACATTATACTATAGCTGTGACATTTTCAGTGATGATGACAGAGGAGGCACATCAGCCAATGCCTCACCTGTCATAATGGAAACACTAAATCCAAATTATATTTAATGGTCTTACAGAGTCTTTCAATTTTTCATAGTTTTGACATGTAAGTATCCCAGAAAGTATATGATTAAGGCAAATAAAATTCAAAAGTAATAACGTTGGAGATAATTACCAGCTCGGTTGCCTTGGGGTAGGGTGCCTGCCCCGAGTCTGGGAGGTGGCTGGTTCGAGCCTCGGCTGACTCATACCTAAGACTTACAACATTGGTACCCATTGCCTCCCTGCTTGGCGCTCGGGGTTGGAATTGGGGGGTTTGGTCACCTAATGACTCCAAAACAACACACGGGTTGGTTAAACTATCGTCGCATCTGTGTAGTCGTACGACTGTGTATGGGAGCCGAGCCCTGGTAAAACGGGATGAGGCAAGGAAAAAGAAGAATGTTGAAGATAATAAATTATATTTTGTCCAAATCTGAATAAGAAACCCAATGCATGTGGGACATATGATATCACAAATGATCAAGATGGCCACAGCCTGATATATGGCATACCTGATACAGTGTTTGGTAGGAGCTGGATTACCGACTTGATGTATGCCGTTTCTCACATTTGTGAAATTGTTCACATAATCCACATGCTTTTGAATTTGTCATTCAGATCTGGAACAAAAAATTGTATAATCCTCAACATTACCACCTTTTAATTTATTTTATATATATATATATATATATATATATATATATATATATATATATATATATATATATATATATATATATATATATATATATATTATATTATATTATATTATCTCATCTCATCTCATCTCATTAGCCGTACCGCTTATCCTCATTAGGGTCGTGGAGGGGCTGGAGCCCATCCCAGCCATCTCCGGGCAGTGGGCAGGGGACACCCTGAACTGGTTGCCAGCCAATCGCAGGGCACACAGGGACAGACAACTCATTCGCTCATTCACACCTAGGGACAATTTGGACCGGCCAATTCACCTGAAATGCATGTTTTTGGAACGTGGGAGGAAACCGGAGTGCCCGGAGGAAACCCACGCAAGCAGGGGGAGAACATACAAACTCCGCACAGGAAGTCTGGAGCTGATATTATATTATATTATATTATATTATATTATATTATATTATATTATATTATATTATATTATATTATATTATATTATATTATATTATATTATATTATATTATATTATATTATATTATATTATATTATATTATATTATATTATATTATATTATATTATATTATATTATATTATATTATATTATATTATATTATATTATATTATATTAAATATACCACAGCCATATCCCCCTAGTTGGAGGTGGTTAGAGTAATTTCTGACTCTTTTTGGGAGATTGATTCAGAGAAGGGGATTCCCAGCCCCCTCGCTCCACCCAACTCAGGTGTTGGGAGTCATTTGGTGACCAAAACCCCAAATCCAGTCCCTAATGCTGAACGCCAGGCAGGGAGGCAACGGGTACCAATGTTTAAGTCTTAGGTATGACTCGGCCGAGGCTTGAACCACAACCTCCCAGTCTCGGGGCGGGCGCCATACCCCCAAGGCCACCGAGCTGGTTTTTAATTTAATTTATTTAATCATCTACTTTCTTTGATATTTACATCTCAAAAGCTGTTGTGTTTTTTTTTTTTAACATCCTGATTTATTCAGTACTGCCGTTTCTTTCTCATTTAACTTCACACATGTTGTTGTTTTTTTTTAGAAATTGCTCAATTTTCACATTACATTATGAATATCATTGTTACAGTTAGTATGGAGTATGCTGAGCGTCTGCAGATGCAGAGTGAGGCACGCAATTCTCTTGCCTCATGGCAGAGGGTAGTAGTGAGACCAAGGAATTTGATTGGGTGCATACCTCAGCCCCAAAAAATAAAATTAGTCATAGTATTAGCAAGCTAATAATAAGTCCAAGATATTGAATATTATTATTCTCATTGTATTGTTTTCGTAATGGAGGATTACCTATCTGACAGCATATTCAAAATTAAACAGATTTTAAATCTTTAATTTGCAAGGATTATCATGCCTTGAGCATACTTTGCTCTGATAGCCTCCTCATTTCTAATAATAGACCTGATTGTCAACTGGTTACGGCCATGTGACATAACAAGGGTAGCGATTTTTCTTTTCTTTCGTTTGGTTTATGTGTTTTTGCTTCTCTCTCCAGTTAGCATCACACCATGCAGTGGGACCCATAGCAGATAACAAACAATACTATATTGTAATGCCGACTTGCATAATCTTTTCGAAGCAAGACTCTGAACTGAATGAAGATAGAGAAAGGCATTGTGGAAGGTAGTTCAGCCAATACCACTGGAATGTCAAACTTATTTTGGCTCTGGGGCTGGATCCAGACTTTATATCTTAAGGTGGGCCGGATCAGTAAAAAATTAGCAATGCCAAATACTAACCTTAGTTTTTCAGTACTATGCTTCATCATTCAGCAAATATTTGTCTGTTAGCCTACAAACTATAATCACGGATGATAAGGGATATTTTCAAAGCAGAACACATTTATTTACAATGAAAAAAAATACATGTTTGGCAGTGAATGTGTTAACAATTGGTTTATTTTAACAGTTGAGTAAATGCAGCTTTACAATTGAACCAACTCACCACAAACATAGCAAACAAACTCAAGTGGGATCTGAATAAAGTATGCTTGCTTCAATTGTCATACCTACTTGAAATGAATAAAAAGAAATCCATAATTAAGAGTTTTAGCAGTGAACAGGCAACAACAACAGATCAAACTACTATGCTGGGCCTGAGAAAATACTGCACAATATTGTCTTTAATATGAAACCAGCTTACACGTCAGCTGTTCCACACCTTTACTGCCCACTAGTGGTTTGTATTTAATTAAAATATCATACATGTTGATAGAAATGTCTGAACGACTTGCTGAGAGCAGCATTTTATATAACGTCAACCAATAGCAGACAGGCATCTTAGATACGTAACTCAGTCACCGCAAAGATTGCATTTTGTATGTTTTTGTACATGCGAAACTGTTTGTTGTTGACCCAAACTAGACCAAAGGGCTCTCTATCCTAGGAGTCTACTGTATTATTCTTTATCTTTTCCACATTTTCTTCTTTTTTTAATAGTGGAACAAATACATCTCCAGATTGGGGTTTGTCAGTTTATGACATGAATGAAATGTTAATTTGAGCACCGGCTGCTTGTTCCTGGCAATTTACTGACAGGATAGTAGCCTTTACGTTTACTACTTTAGTGAATCATTTTGGCAGATACACGTGTTTTGGGTTTGTTTTGGCTTTGCTGTCCTGGCAGCTCTTTCAAGCGGTTGGGTGGTGAACATTTCAAAGTCATATGAAACAAATCTTTGGGATGAGAGCTTGTTTTAACATGAAAAAGGCAACCTTTGTCCTCTTTTCTTTTTTTTAACTTTAAATCAGATTTGTTTTTTTTAAGCATGTGACACAGCATAGGTCGTTTCATATATTGTGCTGCTGTTTCAAGGGTGACTGAACTACAAGAGACAGTAGAATCAACCCAGACGAGTCAATCATCTGTTTCTAGGTGTATTACCCCGTGAAGATGTAATAAAAAGTATAAGACGACTATTTTCCTATTTACATTCATTGAAAAGTGATGCTGATGTAGCTGTATCATTATTTACACAGAAAAAAGTTCAAATATGCTAATTTGTGAATCATGGAACAATGCAGTGTTCATTCTTGATTACAATTTTGCTGAACCAATTTTCTTAAAGGTAATGGGTATTTTAATGAGCAATGAAAATATCTCTGTTTGAATGATTGTTGTGCTCACAAGACAAAGAAGTAGGTTAATTTCTTGTACATCCTCTTTAGCCGAAGATTTTGTTCAAGATGAAGAAAACAGCGCCGTTACCAATTGCAGCCAAGTAGGGCATTTATTCTGCATCTTTGACCTCAAGACCTGATAACTAGATGTGATACAATATAGAAATTATGTTTGCAGAATGTCCCGATACAATGCTTTTTCAACGATAAAGGCATGAGATCTCATTTTCAAAGGGGTCATTATTTTTTTTATTTTTTTTGAATGAGTCATTAGGTCACCCTTACTGCTCAATGCCCAAGCAGGGAGGCAATGGCTTCCATTTTCTTGTACGTCTTTGATACATCTAGGCCAGGGATTGAACCCCTCATCTTCCAGTTTCAGAAAAGACAATCTACCACAAGGCCAGAGAAGGTATTTTCAAATTCTATACCGATTACATCCTGGAGTATTGTCCGATACCGATATATGATTGGATAGCAGCAGAAATTATACATGCTGTTGACCTCACCTATGGAAAACATCTATACATTTCTTTCCAAAGCACTAGAGATTATTTTCAACAATTTTGGGGGGCTATAATCCAAGACATATATTCTTCATAAATGCATTATATATCCACAAAACAATACAAAGTGGTGTGATGAATCAATTGAAGTTGAATCCTGCACCGCACGTGCAACATACTCACTCACTTGGCTTTTATTTTGAAAACAATGATAGGAAAGGACCTAGCAACCAATAAATGCAGGTGTTTCGAATACAATGCAGTTACGCTTGTTTAATACAATACAAGTAACAAAATATTGTATTTATTCTCTATTTCTATCCATATTATTTTACATTGTTACATGATTTTGGTTATGGTTGGGATTCTGGATATTTCTGGACCTATACACTTTCTTTAGCGCAGTGGTTAGCCCATTTGCTTACCACCATGGAAAAGTGTGCTGGTCCGTAGAGGGATGGCTGCAACTAGCCTGTACTTGCCCAAGGCACACCACAGGGAGTGGTGCTCCTATGACCCTAGTGGTTAAGGGATTCAGCTAATCAACCGTTTTTTAATATTTGATCTTTCCAGCATATTTACAGGCTCAATTAAAAGATGATTAAGCAAATAGTTTGTGATACTGTATATAATCAAGAGCCAATTTTGAAACTGTATCAGAGTGGTTCATATAGAAACTATCCGCCATAATTAATTTACTGTCAATGCATGGGTGAGCAAAAAACCGCCGGCAAGCCACATGCAGCCTGTCAGGCTTTTTCATTGGGCCCTCCAAATGAAAATGGTCAAATTATTATGACATATAATAGTAAATAAACTACTAAAAATAGGAAAATGATTTTGGGTGCCAAATTTGTCCCATTTGTCCCTTTATGTGTCTACAACTAAAATACTATTACACAAGTACTACAAAAATCAATCTGAAATCAAATACTTGAAAAAAAGGACTTAATTAAAAAAAAAAAATCCTGAAAATAAAAAAATACCATAGAAATAATACAAAAATACTGCTACAGTAATATGACCAATATACTAAAGAAATACTACAAACATACCACTGAAATATAACAGAAAGTCTTCCAAAAACCTAGTATGGAAACACTTGAATAAAATTCTACAAAAATACAAAACTACAACTACATTAAAACTATTATACAAAAATACTACTAGAGAATTGTGACAAAAGAAATACTACAAAAATACTACAACAAAAGTAGTACAAATATACAAAAAAAACACAACCGCAGTATGACTACAAAACTAAATAGCAAATGAAGTGCTTAAAACAGGGACCTAATATATTGTTTTGCTTTAACTGGAACAGGACACCCTGAACTGCTTGCCAGGGACAATTTAGACCGGCCGATTAATCTGACATGCATGTTTTTGGAATGTGGGAGGAAGTCGGAGTGCCCGGAGGAAACCTACGCAAGCACGGGGAGAACATGCAAACTCCATACAGGAATAAACCAGATGTCTAGTATAACTAATGCTCAAAAAGGAGTTTTCTGACTGTTGTTGTTACTCTGAGTCACTTAGGGTCAGCGTGTAAATTGTGCCAATCGATTTTCCAAAGAAAGGAAACAAATAGTAACAGAGAGCAAAATTGGATTGGATTACAGCTTTTAGTGCAAGGAAGTGCAATAAAAAGAAGGCCATTCTCACATTTGTACCGGTACACAGCCAAACATTTGCCGTAGGGGATGACCCAGAAAGTTTGTTTTCAAATCAC